>NW_025780837.1:0-43671 GCF_021130785.1 Homalodisca vitripennis
AAAAATGTGCAAATATAATTTAGTTTAAACATTGTAAAATCGTGTAAACATCGAAAGCGTTTGCATATTTCTCAAATAACTCCTGGAAAAACAGGAGGGAATACCTTTTATATACCTGAAGGATCTATGCAGTTTTTTATTTGACGCTAGTTAACTCTGTTTTGTGGTCTGCTCTGTAAGAAGATATACAAAGAAAAGTTACAATAAATTTTTATGAAGTGTAGAATCTAGGGTTTGTTTTCTTTAAGCATAACAAGCGTAGCCACAACGAGTTTTAATTTAGTTAGCCTTTTAGCGCAGCCGCGGTCATCTGCTTGGACGGAGTGCTCGCGTGTGATATTCATACAACCAGTACGCTCCGTGTTCGCAGCGTCTCTTTCCAACCACCCTCTCAATTTTTGATAGTAGAAACGGACGTTGTCTTGGGTGCGTCTGTATAAACAATACATTTGTCAAAACAGTTTTACCTGGCTTCCTCTCTCTCTCTCTCGTCTTCTCAACAGTTTGATAACTGGCTAATGTTTTCCTAAGTAAGTTTGGCTAGTAAACTTACTTATCTAATACCTAACTAAATAAACTTATCCTGTAGGCAAACAAACATTCAAGTAAAGGGGAAATAAGAAATCAAAGGTAACACTTGACTGGACACGAGAGCTTATTCTCATTAAGTGCTTAGAGACCATAGCACCTCTTTTCTTTAATCAATCATCAACCTCCTGACCATCCCAGAGTGTTCCTACTAAAAACATACATTGTGCTTTTGAGTGATCCTTCAAAGATCTACTGTAGGTTATTTATTTTGCGTTAACAAACTATACAGTGATTTTCCCCAATATATAAAAATTGTTGTCGAATCGAATGTAACTCAGCTTCCCGGTACTTACCCAACTAAGAACCGCCTGGGTTACTTTCTGTTGGGGAAATAATAATATAGGTACGCAAATGTTTATTTCGGCGATGAGATTATAATGTCTTATATAATAACGTGATAAACTTTGAAATGTTCTTTTTATGAAATTTTTAAAATTTGGAAAATGTTTTAAGTGAAAGATGTTTTATTTGGTTCTGTTACTTCTGGTTCAAACGCAGATTTTCAAAATATACGACACGATGGACAGAACTAACATCGTGCTGACAGCAGCAGTTATCTACCAGGACAACGACGTATAACAGTGACATACTCACAACTGTTACTCTCGGGTCGTTTCTTCTCAATAACAGATATTTTCTGTAATAGGAATCCTGTCACTTTGACATACCACACGCCATTACACAATACGTTCTCCTACAATGTGAACAGCCATCAAATATATTATTCGTTTTAACAATAGTGTGCTACTTTCTCACCAAATTGCTTTCTCATAATGTCACCGATAATTTTCAATGCTATCCCTATTTATTTTTTATACTAACCACTTTTTGTATTGCATAAAGTGAAACATGGCTGATTTGAGTATAATTTATAATAAGTGATGAGGACTCCCAATTAAATAATATCGTATCAGACACAGAGACTTTCTTAATAAGATTTCCACACTGAATATTTTTGTAGATCAATCTACCATTGTCATCAGCCACCCTGTTATCTAATCTAATATGCATACATGGAACTCATCATACTGGAAAATCATATATTTATATTGCATAATGTCTGTTGTAATATGTGTGACACAAAAATATCAATAATAAGATTGTTGTGTTTTCATTTCTGACGTTTCAGGAAGTTGAAATAAGCACACTTATGCCTCATGACTTAAATATGAAAACTTGTGAATTTTTATTAATCAATAGAGATGAAATGGATCGCAACTTCTACAATAACTATATTTTTATTTTAACTTCTCAATGTCTTAAAAATATTAAATTTGACAAAAAACGTGTCTTATATCCTCTGCAGACAAATAAAAGCATTTACTTTAAGATCAACCAATCATAGGGTTTTAATAGTGTTTTATTATGCATTTCAGAAAGGATATGCCTACCACGTACTGTTAATCAACTGGCAATCACGTACAAAGCCGTGGGTTAAATAATAGTATAATTTTATTGTTACTGTTAGGTAATAATATACACAATTAAATATTTTTTGCCGACTTTGTACTTTAAAATAACGAACGATCAGACAATAAAATAAAAACACAAATTTTAGAAGGTTAAATTTATTGATGCTTAAAAAAACTAAATTATTTAAAGCACATTTATAACTTTTTATCAAAATAATCCTATTAAATGGTAAATATCTGCCAATTAATTTAATTTTCTTAGCGTTCAGTATCAATGAAGAAATATTTTAGTCAAAAATGAAAAATTATCAAAATCAATTTTAAAATTTTCATGATTTTAGGCAAAATGTATTCAAAATAACAATGGTAAAGTACTTTTTAAGTTTACAAATTATTATTTGTTATCAAATGTACCTGAAACAAAAAAAAACTCCTGATGTTGAATTATATTTCAAATCACAAAAAACATTGTTCTCCTTACTACGTACGTACGCAATAACAGTATACATCAGACACTCATGGTGCACACAAAACTATTTACTGCTATATTCTAAGGGTTGTCCCTACTCCTATTCTCCTCATGTTTTTATTCCAACCCGGGCAAAGGCAAAAATATAACGGAAAATTATGACATGACTTCGTGCTCTCCCCAAGGGCAGTTTAGTCTGCAAGGTTTGTTCATTTTAATTCAGCACAACCTACCCTTACATTTGAGCACATTAATTCAACTTGTGCTGCAACGTTCGAGCCTCTATAAACTGTCACCTACAGCCCTGTAACTGCAAACCAATTATTTGTTAACATTTGAAAACTAGCAAAACCAATTAATTAAAAAAATTTAGGTAATTACAAAAATAAAATTTTTTAAATTTATAAACAATTCATGTGAAACTTAATAGTTTTAATAAAACTAAATTTGCTTACCAGGAAAAATAGACTTGGTTAATGATCGAGAATAATTTAAATTTCATAGAAAAATATATGAAAACAAAAACGTTTTTGACGGAAATATATTGTGCTTATGATACTTTCAGGCCGTTGGAAAAAACTATAAAGTTAACGTCTTCTCTTATTATAAAGGATATATGATTTATGTTACTTTAGACCTTTCATTGATGCCGTTACTACATGTTTATGCAAAAACACCTATAAAATATTTCAAGCCAATTTCGTTGAAATATAACTAAAATTAACTACTGCAAAGTGGTTCACGTAAAAAGGATTTCGATTACTACGTTAGCCACTTAAACAGTCCATATAATAACACTCTGGCCATTTTCCTAATGTGATCGTGCTGAATTTTAAAGCGCTTTCCTTTGGCAAACAGTCGATAACAAAAATGTGATTTTCACCTTAACCAGTAAACATACTATGACAGTAACATTGCTAATGATAAAATATCAATAATTAAAATACTCACATTTCCAGGAGTTCAGTGCTATGAACTATTACACTGCCCAATACACCGACAGTAGCTCACGATTTACCAGTAACAATGATCGTCTGCAATGATGCATCGAGGAATCTCCTGAGGATCATCAACAACCTTTACGACCAATAAATTGTGACTGGAAAAGGTTGCGCTCTCCAATGTTACATGTGAGAGGAGGATGTTAAAACGTTAGAATCACTGTATACTTCAGGTAGCTGTTGGATTGTGCGATTATTTTGGCTCTTCTGACAACTCCATTTGTGGACTAGCGTCAGTTACAATCCAATGTTACATGTGAGAGGGAGGATGTAAAAACGTTAGATCACTGTATACTTCAGGTAGCTGTTTGGATTGTGCGATTATTTTGGCTCTTCTGACAACTCCATTTGTGGACTAGTGTCAGTTACAATCCAATGTTACAAGTGAGAGGAGGATGTAAAATGTTAAATTACTGTATACTTCAGGCAGCTGTTGGATTGTGCGATTATTTTGGCTCCTCTGACAACTCCATTTGTGGACGAGCGTCAGTTACAATCTAAATATCACCCAAGCATATTTTTCTGTCGGGGAGTTTAAAATAGAATCACAATAAACCCTGGTTATCTCTAATAGGTGTTCATTATTAATATTTTATTTTATTTCACTAACAAATCTAATTACCAAACCCTAGCAATGAGTAATAAAATACGAATTATATAAAACAAATACATGTAATTTGATTGTAATTAACTAATTTTTAAAACAACAATACATATGTAGTATATGTTTAATTATGAAATGAAGAACGGAAAATTAATACTAATTCCTTATTTAGAATTTGTGCCATTTTACTTTAACTTAACGTGAAGAATCGTTAAATAAGTGTATTTACAGTCTATAGTTACTAGTCGTCGTGGCTCTTTCTACTATTATATCATGCAAATAAACTATACTCTTATATATCTATAACTATAATAGTATTATAAATGCGACAGTGCTTTTATTTGTTTGTTTTTAATTTCACACGTAAATTAATCAAACGATTGGTCTATGTTGTACATGGACATTCTTAGAGCCATGGTAATGAATATAGACCTATTCTTATTTCTAAAATATTTCCACCCTACTGGTCTTTAAAGTTGCGACGTTTTAACTGAAAGATCCTGTTAAATGTAGTCAACTGTTCTGTGGAAATATTGTTTTATGACAGTAGAACCATAGGTTTAATTAATTTGACCACTTTTTTCCAATTTGTTTTTAATTTTATAGGGTGAAAAGCATAGAGTAAGCTTGATAGTAACAGTAACCATTTTTCCAACAGCTATTGATCATAGAATAATAAAATATCTAGCTAAGAAAATTAAAACTTAAACAAATAAAAGTCTTTTAACTGTACATTCGAGTGAATATTAAATATTACATACTATAAAAGACAAAGTTACTAGCTAACTGGTAAATTTACAATAAATTTAGTATATAAAATATGATCATTCAATCCCTGATCACTCCCAAAAATACTCATGTTGCATGTTTATATCAGTGTGAAAAACACATTGCAAAAATAAATCTTCTTTCCAATGTGTTTACAACTTAAATTAATTCACTGAACGAAGTCTTGCTAACTCAACCTTTCATAGCATTTTCCTAAAGAAATATACATACCATCTGGGAAAGCATAATTCAATAATCAGTCAAATGAACTAATAAGAGCTTATTATTTGGACTGCAGGCAAAGTGGGAAATAACTGTCCCATCCTTTGATTATGTAGAGCAGTTTTGAAATAATATATCTCTTTTAGGCTAAAAATCGGCCTAATTAGGTTTTTAATTTCTTTTAATTTCTTTAAGCTACTTCTTCAAATGAATTATAATGTTTTAATGGCACAAATAAATCTTTATGATTGTATATATAAATTAAGCCTAATTAATAAACAAATAAAGGAAGGTTGTGTTCCCTTTAACTACACTGACTTTAAAGAACTGTGCAAAGCTCCAACATGATTCTTCTTATGTAATTAATGCTGACATTACTTCTACAAACTAGTCTGGACACATTTAAAACATTTTTACTTTAACAATCTATGAATACGTTCTCATTCAATTATTTTTTAATCCCCGCGACAAAATATATATTAACAATTATGTAATTATAAAATATAAAACTTTATTTTTCATAAACGAATCTAAAAGTAATAAGCTCGCGATTAATATGTTAGCAATTACAATGACCTGAGTTTGAGAAATATTTTCTTACAAACCCACACGCTACCAACAATTACATTTGGCGTCATTTGCTTTGTCTATGCAACATAAAGTGATGTTAATCTAGAAAGGCAAACACCACACTTCCAAACAACGCTTATCACGGTGTTACAGAGCTTATACAGACTGTGTTGCAACATTACAGCCAAACTATTGGATCTGCTACCAATATGATGCCATACCATGATGATAGTCCAAAAACAAACCTTGCTTATGAAAACCAACGGCCATAATAATTATGGCAATAATTATGTTTATTAAAAAAAAGCAATATTGTAAACTATTTTATGGGTTGATATTATTTTTGGGGTTAATATTATTTTTTATGGGAGATGCAAGTTTTTTATACTTAACTTAATTTATAAAAAGGCAATAAGTAAATGGTCTCAGCACAGAAACGGACTTTAGCCTTACTAACCTGACATAGCAATTCGTTTCTAACGGTAAATTTGTTTTCCTCTAACATTTGTAGTATGCCTCAGTAGAGATTTGAAAAACAGATATTCGTTTCAATAACTTAACATAAAGTAATCTAATTTTATTTAGAAAATAATTTCTAAATTTGTGAAACGCCTTGTTTATTTAAACAATATCTATGTTACCAGTAATGTCTGAAACATAATAACAAAAGTGTTCTGTAAACTTGTTTCCAGTGAATAGAACTCTCCAACCACTCAATTTCAACTTTAAAGGTGATGTTACCCTTCTCTCCATAGAGCCCATGAAACAACGATATTTGATACATCAGCAAATTGGTGTCAGACCAATGAATAGGCTACCTTAAAAATTTTAAAAATTTTAACTGTACACATCTTCTAAAACTTTGTTTTGAAATGCCTATTATCTCGATGAAGGTTTTTGGCAATTTGTCATTGTAATGCTTTACAAAAAGACCCTTTCTAATCTTCCATATTCATTACTAATAACTTTAAATGAAGAACCAGTTTTTATCTAAATTTACCGTATTCTGTGTACGAGTTCACGATAATCTGTCCGGGAAAGTCAATGATAAATTAAAACAATAAAATGAAAATAGGCTGCATTTCATGTACTGTATGAAGTTATAGGAGAATTATTATATATGACAGTTTTCAAGTGAGTAAAAAGATTTAAAGAATCTAAAATTTGAGTATGAAATTATTAAATAAATTAACAAATTAAAGAAGGGATCACTGCTTAATTTAAGCCGTTACACAATATAGTGATTACACATTCACGGGGTTAACTGCACGTGTAAGGGAGTGGCTAGGCAGGTGGCTGTGTAATTACAACAATAGCACTAAAAGATATCCCTACATAAAATAATGGGCTCGATAAATCTTGTGTATTTGACGCCATATTGTCAAAAACGTAATAGAAGTAGCTTGAAGGAGGATACAATTGCATCGTGCTGACAGTAGCAGCTATATATATAAACCGTGACAGACTCACAACTGTTACTCTCGGGTCGCTTCTTCTTCTCGATACCAGATACTTTCCTGTAATAGGAATCCTGTCACTATGATATACCTCAGCCATTACACAATAAGTTCCCCAGCAGTGTGGCAGCCGTCGGAGTTATCGATTATTTTCAAAGAGTGATGATACTTTCTAACTACTTTGATACTGAATTTCTCGTGCTTTGGTCATTTTTGAAAGTTCATATACGAACTCGGATTGGATAAAATTAGTAAAATTCTAATTAATCAGCCAATTAAAGACGCTTTCTTTCATTCATAATCATTGCTTTAACCAATAATGATTTGGAAATCTCGACAGGATTTTGGACATTTTCCATCGTTTTATGTCTGAAACATGGCGTTTCGAGAATTCGTATCTCTACTCTTTTTCAAGAGGAGGTTAATAAATACACGACTATATCAAGTACTATAACTGGAGTAATGTCGACTTGTATTGCTTCCACAATGAGTTATCTTAGGTATGTTTATGTCGGTCAGCCTTAGTGACACATTTATGAGGCTAGAATACTAGGGTAGTTGACAAGTGGTTCGAAATTACGAAAATAATAATATTCCATAGGACGCCAAACTGTCTAATTGGAATTTACGCATGCATCCTTCCACCTGTTTTACAGTTGCAAAATGATTTGTAAATGGGCAATACATGACGATGACAATGAAAATTTGAAAACAGACTAATTTTGTCGTTCGAAACTTACGATCCAGTATCAAAGTCAGGAGCAACATAAAAAATTAAAATAAACTACCCAATAATGGAGAATGATGTACATCCAACAACCGATCAATTTAGACTAAAAGTATAGAACGCTTCTTAAACTCGATAAAGAAGTTTCAATAAGAAAGAAATTAATTGTCAGTTACATTACTTTAGTGGATGTTAAAATGGGAGGGAAGAATATGAAACGTTATTTTTCCTCCGGTTATACTTTTCCCAGTTTATCACACTTTAAAATCTTTTTACGTATAATTGATAAATATCATAAACGTATGATAGTTATATTATCGTCAGACAACTACCTAAATAGAATGAATGTCGCCACTAGTAGGTTTGTATACCGCGCGTTGATGCTGGTTGAACATTTATATGCGTGTCTTAAAGTAAAGTAAAGTAGTCTTATTTTACCAGTCGAAGTTAGGGCTAAGAAGCCCTCTCTAACACTTAACCTCGAGACCAACGGCTTAAAGGTGACTTCTGAACCACCACCAATGGCCGGGCAGGCGGGCTGCTTGCAAGGACAGGATCGCTCAGCGGTCACTCATCCAAGCAGCAGCCACGCTCGACGTTGCTTGATCCGGTTATCTTGCGATAACCGTTGTACCCGCTACACAACGCCATTGTCTTACGGTTGGTTTTAAATGTGTCAAGATAGGTCGAATAGTATAAGCAAATCTTTTCGTGTTTTAACCCTTCTGATGCTCCCCCCATTTTGACCTCCATCAAAATTAGCATCAGTTTCTGTTGTGGGAAATTTTTTTATCGATTTAACGAAAAACCAGATTGTGTGAATATATAGTGAAAAGTTTTTTATTATTCCTGGACTATAAGTAAAAAATTATGTATATTAAATTGTACTATAATATTGCCTTTTAATTTTTGGTATTTAAGTCTTTGCTTAAGCCTGTATTATGTTTGGTGATGTGTGTTAAAACTTGTTTAAGTTCTCTTTGTTAATTATGTACTAATATTTATAGCTTCCTTACCTTCAACAAGAAGTTGACTTAGAAGTTAGTCTACTATGATAAGGTATTACGTATAGATTAATTTATGTTTCAAAACATCTCACAGTGTGTTATGTATATTATTTAAAAATAATATACATAACATAATGCTTCATACCACATAACGTAATGATTATCAGTGCAGCAATATTAAAAAAGACGACATTCCCCTAGCATCGTCTTCGTATACTTTACTCTCACATTTATTCGTCATTTTGTAAGTCTTGACGATCTATTGCTTATCCCTATTGTAAACAAGATTTATGAATCCAATTTTCCACATCTTGGTTTGGATTTAAATGTAATCCGATTTGTATTAAAATTTTAAAGATCTGTCATATTTACGTAAAACCTATCGTTTAATAAGATTTTAGAAACATTTAGAAACGATTTATGACTGTAAATAGTGCTTAAAAAGTATATCACTAGCAAATAGAATAAAAATAAATCAAAACCTTTTTTTTCAGTAATTTAAAAAACAACCCATTTTTTCAGGCCAATGTTTTGTGTGATGGAATTATTGGAGAATATTAGAAGAAAGGCAGGAAATGTAAAACAACTCTTGTCAAATAATTCAATTTAATAATTAATATTGACAGTAATATATTAGAACTATTTCAAAGTAAAGCAGTAAATGAAGTTACAATACCATGAGATTCATTCCAAGTGATAGAAACGATTCATACAGATTAATATGATCGTAAAAATGTCTAACTTCGTCGCAGTAGAGAAACTTGCCGACATACACAGGTATATGAATAGTCCCTTGATGATCAAACTCCTAAACATTCAAGCCCTAACATTGGCCCCTAGCTCTCGATAACCATTGACGCAACCCGAGCCGTGTTGATGTAATAACCATGTATATGTATGGGTCCCTTAATGATCAGACTACTAAACATTCAAGCCCTAACATCAGACCCTAGCTCTCGATAACAATTGACGCAACAAGAGCCGTGTTGATGTAATAACCATGTATATGTATGGTCCCTTGATGATCAGACTACTAAACATTCAAGCCCTAACATCAGACCCTAGCTCTCGATAACCATTGACGCAACAAGAGCCGTGTTGATGTAATAACCATGTATATGTATGGTCCCTTGATGATCAGACTACTAAACATTCAAGCCCTAACATTGGTCCCCAGCTCTCGATAACCATTGACGCAACAAGAGCCGTGTTGATGTAATAACCATGTATATGTATGGTCCCTTGATGATCAAACTCCTAAATATTCAAGCCCTAACATCAGACCCTAGCTCTCGATAACCATTGACGCAACAACAGCCGTGTTGATCTAATAATCATGTATATGTATGATCACTTGATGATCAAACTCCTAAATATTCAAGCCCTAACATTGGCCCCTAGCTCTCTATAACCATTGACGCAACAACAGCCGTGTTGATGTAATAACCATGTATATGTATGGTCCCTTGATGATTAGACTAAACATTACACACCTAACAGCTCCCGCTTACCGTTGTAGCAACATTAACAATGTTTATGTAATAACCATTGATATGTATGGTCCCTTGATGATCAGACTAAACATTTCACATCTAGCAGATCACGCTTACCATTGTAGCAACATTAACAATGTTGATGTAATAACCATTGATATGTATGGTCCCTTGATGATCAGACTAAACATTTCACATCTAGCAGATCACGCTTACCATTGTAGCAACATTAACAATGTTTGATGTAATAACCATTGATATGTATGGTCCCTTGATGATCAGACTAAACATTTCACATCTAACAGATCACGCTTATCATTGTAGCAACAATAACAATGTTGATGTAATAACTATGCATATTTATGATCCCTAATGGTTATACTACTAAACACGCCAGTCCTAAAATCTCCTGTTTACCATTAGCGCAAAAGATCCATGTTGCTGTATTTGCTGGTTATATGTATGATGCATTGATGATTATAATACTAATATTTCAGCCATTACATTGATCCCCAGCTGCTGTTTACCATTATCGCAAATATCCATGTTGATGTACTAGTCGAATATTTGTATGATCTCTTGTTGATCAGACTACTGAACATTTTGCAATGTCATTGTCCCCCTGCTGTCTATTACAGGTCGAAAAATATCCATTTGGTTTGAAACAACATTAAAAGGGTACTTCAATTTTTATTCTTTTTTCTATTATTTTCACATTGCAACATGGCGTCAGAATCGCAATGAGTAATATAACAACGACCAAATTGTTTATAGTTTCAGTGTGAAACCAATGTTGCATAGTGGAATCATTATTTTGTGTCTTTGAAGAACAAAATCAAGCTCTCGACTATGTCATAAACACAACAAAGGTGACAAGTACTTTGTGTTTTATTGAACACAATTTCTTTATTGCCAATGGCAGATCCAATATCTCATGATATACAGGGTATCCCGTAACTCTCTGGACAAAGGTATATCGCACTATTGCTCAGATCAAGACCAATACATTGCATCATATGAACTTAGGTTATCTGTTTTGTATGTGTGTGTGTGTGTGTGTGTGTGTGTGTGTGTGTGTGTGTGTGTGTGTGTGTGTGTGTGTGTTTTGTTTATAAAAGTATTAATATTTTAAAGACATAAATTAAATCATACCAAATTTGGGTTAACTGGTTATAGTACCAAGGCCAGTTACTAACATAATTTATTATATCATCTTCACTTTGTTCAAAATGACGGCCTTTATAGCTTTATAACTTTGTATAACTTAAAAACCAGCAATTTTACTAACTAATTATAAGAATAACATTTTTCAATTGGTTTTCATTACAAATCTTATCAAAGTTGAATAATAACAATAAGTGATTTAGAGGAGGTTTTGGTGTGACAACAAGCACTGCATTGTGCATAAATATTCTGCCGGCAGTGATGTTTTATTAGGTTTAATATTCGTGGTGTGATACGTCTATCAAATGTTGTGTTTTCTCGTACTATTTATTTATTCGTTGTGTTTGTAATGTATTTGTGAGTTTACATCATGATGACGACTCCACATGGATTAATCCTCGTTTTTAATATTTATTGACACCGACACCAGAAGATGACTTATTAAAAGACAACTATGCAATTCAGGACTACATGTAATATGTAAATTAATTGTATTTAATGACGAAGTACATGTGTAGGCCTATTTAAGTATAGGAAGAAATATAGGCCATGTTTGTACGCTGAAATGTGTTTGGTCTTTTATCTGAGCAATAATTTTATATCTACCATTGTCAACAGAGTTACGGGACATTCTGTATATAAGACATATAATTTGCATTAGTTGATAAAAAATACAAACTCTTTAATACATGTACAGTATAAAGGCACGCAACATTTAAATACCAGGAAGTAGATAGGCATCAGCTAATTTACTTGGACTGCAATGGGATCCCTCCGTTTAGCCAGAAACAGCCCTACACGTTTTTGTCCTACACCACCATAAACAGGAATTAAAATTGTTTAATTACTATACTATACCACTAACAATTTGTTTATTTCACATTTACTTTTCATATATTCTAGGCTGTAATGATTTCGTTTGATGCACTCCTAAAATCTCTTACTTTGATGTGACTATATAAACATGGAAATTAACCATTTTGTTCAACACAAGTCTAATTAGTCGGGGCCAATCAACGTACTAAATAGCAAACAACCCAATTAAAGTTTTGTTACTAACACTATAACTCCTGGTATAAAATTAAAATGCTACGTTAGTTCGGTCGATCAACGCGAATTTATCAGTAAACTAATAAGTTTAGTAGCAGTATTAGTACTCTGTGGAAGCTCTTAAGTATTACATTTTATGATAATTTTCTAGAGTAATTAATCTGCTAAAACAGTTTCCTTACCCGCCAGTCAGGATTCTAAAAGCTTTTTTGTTGTGTTTATATATACAGTGTGAATTAAAAGTATGAATGCACTTGGTTTAGTTTCAACTCTGAACACCTTTCTAGGAAATAGAAGTGACTTCTTATTCACTGTTACAACTTTGTTTATTTCCCCTAAATGGGATTGTGAAGGAAGGAGAAAGTGGCACAAAATTTTAAATGTAAAGATCCATTAAGTGACATCTCATTTGAGAGGTATTTATCTAAGAGAAGAAAAGAGGAAACTAGAGCTTTTATATCTCAACCCAGAACAAAATTGCAGCTTATTAAAATTAATTAGGTTAAAACATGGATGGATCCTGCTCAACCTTCAATGGACAAAGATAGAAAAAACTCAGGACATCACTGTAGGATAAAAGCGAACCATTTTTCCATAACGGGCTTTTTGGAAGGTCAGTTTTATAAATATAAAGTTACAGTAGTACTAGTAATTACAATTACGTTAAGCAAAATATTGTTTAAATACTCGCGGACATGCAGGCCATAGTGTGGAGGTGCTTCGTCCTGCTGGTACCAAACTTCATTACAGTTGTTGGTTGCTACTTGGATAGCTGGATTTACCTGATTTTGTAAACATTTCCTGGTATAACCTTTCCATTAAATGTTTCCATCAATAAAAAGGGCCCAACAAATCGATCCCTCACAAGGCAAGCCGAACGTTTAATTTTTCAGGGTGTTCGATATGTTGCTCTCTCATTAAATTAGGGTTAACATCAACGTTAACCGTATAATATGACAGTTGCTTTATCTGAGAAAAGCAATATTGTTTAATCAATTATTGTATTATTATTAATGTCCCGCATCATTATTTTAAAATATTCTACTCGACGATCATAATCATCCTCATTTAGCTCATAAAATGAAGAATTTTGTACGCTTTATAACCACTGTCATATAAAACCATCAAACTGATGTTTGAGATATACCTAATATTATAGAAACATTTCTTGTAGAGGCATGAGAATCTTCTACAGCAGACTGTAAAACCTTAAGTGCCAATGCTTCGTTTGTAGGCCATTTTGGTCATCCCGGTTAGGGCTGGTCTTTCACGCTGCCTGTTTCCTGTAAACGTTGGATTGTTTTTTTAAACTCCTGATTTAGATAAAGGGTTTTTATTAAGATAAGTGTCATTAAATAAATTACTTACCTCATCATAAAATCTAACCCGGTCTCCGTAGCCTAGCATCATCAGGATCATAATACGCTCTTGTTCACTTAAACACTCCATTTCAACGTAAAGTATCACAAAAACACGCCGTAACTTTGTTAAATTCCAACTATAAACTGAACATGATACTGAACTTTCCCAAAACTGATAAGATAAGGGAGGCCCGCCCTTCAGCAGGTAATTACTGTAAGGTTTCGGTTTATAAGGAAAGTGGTTGTCTATTGAAACTATTTACCTTCTGAATGTGGATGTTCATGTTTTTCCTCAATTAATTTTTAATTAATTTCAATGAGCTAATATTTGGAACTGGTTTTAAATGTAAAGCTCTAGTTTTCTCTGTTCTTCTTCTTTATCAAGAACTTTCAAATTAGGTTTCACTTAATGGTTCTTTATATTTAAAAATTGTAAGCCCCCCCCCCACATTCCCATTTTAGGAAAATAGGAAAACGTTGTAACAGCTATTAAAAGTTTAATGCTATCACCTAGAAAGGTATTCTCGAGTTCCATCCCTCTATCTTTATCCATCAAAAACTAAACAGGGTGTATTCATACTTTTAACTCACACTGTATAAACACTTTTACATTATGTCTGCTAACTTAAATGACGCTTTGGTTATAACAGTCATATATCTAAGTGAGCTCTGATCAATAACTATACTATATAGGCAAACATTTAAAACTTTGTAAAAGGATACAAATTCTTACCAGTGGTTGAAATTTCTATAAGTATTTGATCGATAGGTTGGACATACTCCAAATATTTTAATGGGAAGTGTGAACAACATAGTTGATGTAATTCTTACTTCATTTACCTTCGGCTTTGAGCTTCGAAACAACCGAAGTCATTTCATCTGAAACTGTTGTAGATTTCACCTCTGGAATCTGAGGTATACACCTACCTGAAGAGATAAAAAAGATAAAAGATCAAAGATGAAAGTAGTAATCAATAGTTGTGTATATATTCTACACATGTTACGAAAGTGAAACATAAAGGCAAATGGAGTATAAAATTAAATCAAACAAGATGATCAACCTTCCCTCTAAAGGCTTTGTGATATATCAAAGCTATTAGTGGAAGTCTTTCACATCGTAGTCCACCTGACGAGATATAAAGATAAGATCAGTTTTGATATTTGTACTGGCAGCAGTAGAGAACTGCAGAGCTTGCATACAGACAGAACTCGTATCTGACATCGAAACGATTTTGCATTTGATCCTACTTCTAAAACTTCACACAAGTGATCAGAGTGACTTGATATCTTGCCATTCAATGTGATTGGAAGTAAACGTATGTATACAGGAAGATGGTCACTTCGCTGAGGAGGGAGCGAAACCGGAGGGGGAATGAAAAACCGAATCCTGGATTGCCCTGTGTTACATAATGTCTAAACTATTACGTTAGGCAGTTGGCGACCGTTCGTACAGCCTCATAAGTACAGTTTGGAAAACATGATTACTACTTTCATAATTTGTTGCAGAATGTATCGATCTTATGTATCTCTTGAGGTGTAGACCTCAGATTTCAGAGTTCAAATATACGACAGATCCAGGTGTAATGACCGGTTATTCCGAAGCTCAAAGCCGAAGGTGAATAGATTGAGAACTACACGAACTATGTTGAATAGTTACTCTTCTCACTAAAATATTTGTACCATATCCAACCTATCGATCCAATCCTTGTACAAATTTCAAGCAGTAGTGAAAATGGGTATTTTTATCCTTTTTCAAAGTTTTAATTATTACATAGATATATGACTGATGTAATTAAACATATCATTTATGCCAGCAGACATAATGTAGAAGCTCTTATAGATAAGTTCACAAAGGCTTTTAGAATCCTGACTGGCCAGTAAAGCAATTGTTTTAGCAGATGAATTACTCTTGAAAGGGGGTTAAATTATCATACAGTTTAATACTTAAGAGCTTCCACAAAGAGACGGGCCAATGCACCACTTTGAAATGCTTTCCGTTAACTATTAATTATGCAAATGTCGCCCGGACTCCAAATTGTTTAATGTGGAACAGAAATCCATTTGGGAATCTCTAAAATGGTTTAAATTTGTAACTTTCGGAGATATTGAAGCGTCCTGCAATTTTCATATAGTTAACTTTATGTATATTGCATATAACTTGAATTAATATTACAATTTGCTCTTGTACATAGTTTGTTATCTATATACAGGGTGTTTCAAAATTACGTTAACATTTTTGTGAGATGGTTAATCATACTAAAACCAAAAAAATAGACCAACTCATGTACTAAAATGCATTGTCTTCTATATGCATGTACGTTTGTATTTTTACGTAAAAACTCATAACTAAAACTTTTCTTAGGGTACAGAACTACCCCAAGGAAATCCCCCACACTTCCATCTCTGGGAACTGTCCCAGTATTTCGCATTACTGTTTGGTTATTTCAGACGTAAAACTTTAAAAATAGATGATTAAAATATGTTTGTTAGTTTCGTTTCAAATTGTTAGCTGTTTAAACATTTTGCTACTTTTCATAAATACCATCATCAATAAGAGAAAACTATAAGAAACATAAATCAGCCTGCTCAGAAATGAACTGATCAAAACCTCAATTGTAAGTTGAAGGTGTCAAACGTCTAAAATAAAAAAAATTGTTAAGCAAAATTGCATTCATGTAGCTTAAGGAACTTATGAGTTTTACTTTAAAAATACAGACGTGCAGAAATGTATTTTAGGACATCTGTATATAGAAGCTTATTTATTTGTTTTGGCTTGTGTAATCTTTTACTAAAACTTTCTTACGTAATTTTGGAACAGGGATGTAAACAGCGATGTCCTGATTGACTAGCTGACTAAACAACATCCAGCAAACCCTACGGAATATAGAGACATGTATAGTATGTAGGTTTATCTTTTGCCCTAGATAGGAACTCAGGAATGATTTTTCTCTCGTACCTAAGGGCTTCACCCCGCTGGCCTCCAAAGTTACAAAAATTACCATAAAAACTCAATTTCAAAAAAATATATTAAAGAGACTGTAATATTATAATCAACTCTTCTATGTAACCATTATTATGTGACAACGCTATAATATGTATAATTAATTTAATTATGATTTGAAGTGTCTTTATATTTATTGTCATGAAAGCATATAATAAGGTTGAATGTGATATAAATTATTTCAATCTTTACTATTATCAATGTTGGCCATAGTAATTAAGAGTAATACAAAACCACTTTATAAGATTAATTCTAAGCAAACAAAAAATGGAACGCTCTTTTCCTCTATTTATTGATACGAAGGTTTTACCTATCAAACATCGTTATGTTTTTCAAGTTTTGAGATTATTTTATTTACGTAGCCGAAACACTGGGACAACAGATCTTTTATATTTGACCAGAAGCATTGTTCGTAGGATGTTCAGAACGTTGAAAGTATCCAAGTCTTTATTTAAACATTCTTTTCATTATAGTGGTCCAACAGTATTCAATATATTACAGGAGAAAATAAAACTTAAATCATTTTTGCGTTAAAATTAAAAACTATATAGATATTTCTCATTTCAAGGGTTAATTGCTTAAACAAGGCTGTATAAATGAAATATTTTTATTTGTTACAACACATTTAAGTTTCTTCTATTAATATGGGGTGAGTTGATTATTTTTGTGTTTGATTATAATTTTTAGTTAAAAATATTTATTTTAAACATTGTGAGTATTACTTTTTTTGTTTATTATAAGCATGCAGTAAGATATTTAAAAAAAAAAAAAAAATATTACAGCTTTTCAAGTGGTTTTTGTCTGTAGTCTAAATATGTTTGTAGTTTGTTAATTAGCATGATAAGTCAGCTGTGTCTGACAGACGCCACAAAGTGAGGCTCAACTGGTAGCAACATAATATTTATGGACTCAAGAACTGTATTAGTTTTTATTTCATGCTATCATTGACCACAATACTTGTAAGAGTGGTCAGTGTTATCCAGGGAAATTTTCATTTACTTTTTTGTGCATTTTAAATGCTGGAATAAATCATTCTCCTTGAGCGAATAGTTCATTACCAAATATTAGATTTCTTGTCTAAAAATAATATAATTAAGGTTTTTCAGTCTGGCTTTCGCCAAAATCATAGTACAGAAACTGTACTTCTGAAAATAACTGACGACATGCGATTAGCCATGGACCGAGGTCTTTATACCTTACTAGTTCTATTCGATTTCAGCAAGGCCTTCAACACAATCATTCATAAAATTCTATTTAAAAAGCTTAAAAATTTTGGTTTCCTTGAAAAAACTTTAATATGGATAAAACCGTATCTAAGTGAAAGAAAGCAGTGTGTGTGTGCAATGACAACTGAGTGTCTAATTTCAGAACTGTGACCTGCGGAGTTCCGCAAGGATCAATTCTTGGCCACTACTTTTTATTGTGTACATCAATGATATTAACAATGTACCATTGCACCATTGCAAATTTCACTGTTATGCTGATGACTTACAAATCCAGTCACACTTTAACATTATCGACATAGACCAAACTGTGAAGTGGATGAATGAAAACATACAACGACTTGTTCAATGGGCTTTAAAAATGGACACCGGCTTTAAGAAATGGCTTAACCCGGACAAAACCCACCCCATGAGTGTCTGTCATCAAAACTTGCTAACTTCATTGACCTACAAAATACACTGAAAATAACTGTAGACGTAAACCTTTTACCATACGTTGAAAGGGTAAAAAGTCTAGGACTAATCATAAGCAACACACTTGGATGGACCGATACAGTATACACCTGTAACAGGGTGCTCGGTGCTGTGCACACACTGAAACGACTTCTATCATTTCACATTAAAATTCTGTTGATAAAATCAATTTTGTTTCCCTACTTTAACTACTGCAACTCTGTAATCAATGACATGACTGTAGTCCTTAGCACTAAACTGCAAAGAGCACAAAATTACTGCATTCGCTTTACGTTTCATTTACGTCGAAGGGATCATGTTACGCCATATTTTATTCAGTCATTAATTCTATAATTCGCTGATTCAAGATCGAATCAAATTTTGTCATTGTTGTACTCTATTATTAATACGGATTCACCAGAATATTTATCTGAAAACTTTCAGTTTTTTGGCGGGAAGTGGCGCAAGAAAAACTCGGTCTGGTGCACTAAGTCTCAGAATTCCAATACACAGAACCACAACTTATAACCGATCCTTCACCGTCACTGCCTGTAGATTATGGAACTCCTTACCAGATCCTGTCAAAAAAATTGAGATCCGGGAGCGGTTTGTGGCGGAGCTGAGACGAAGATGCCGGGACCGGGATGATCGTAGCGGGCGGCGGGGCTACTCTTTGAATCGGGACTGTGTAAATGGAATATTGTGTTAGTAAGTTTTAGTTAATAAGCCTTATTTTGTACTAATAAGATTAATTTTGTTTAGGATGTTAAATGTATGAAAAGACCATACGGTCCTAATTTCGCCTCAATTAAGAAGTGTTTCTATTCTATTCTATAGTTGAGTTTGCCTTCTTGTCCAATGAAGGGAACATAACATACAGAAAGAAGTTGGACTGAGAAGCCTATAGCGGCCTAGGGGAATATCCTACCTACTTCCAGTCTACTTCCGCTATAAAGGGGAAATTCTTATTAAGTTCATGCAGCATTCCAACATAATCGTTTATACGGGTTTGCGTTATAGAAGTTTTGTTATTTTTCGGAATTGTTTTTTTTGAAAACTTTGTTAAAACTAAAATGTGAAACTAGCCTATCAGATAAATAAATTTTAGCATTGTTACCATGTTATGCAAAAGGTCCACTTTTAGCCAAAATAATACAGTGTAAGTCTGTCATGCCTAATGTCAACTATCTACACAGGGAATTAATTAGTGCCTTTACCCCTGTAGGCCTAATTGAAAGACTTAGACTAGATTTAGTTTATAGGCCACAAAGGTTTGATGAGCCACTGTATGAACACCCCACCGTACCAAGTGGACAACACGGTACGGCGCGGTGGTACTCAGGTCATGAAGCGGCAAAGAACCGCCGTACATTTTCATACAATTGTAGGTTATGTTCCCGTACACAGTTAAAACACAAGACACCGCACCGCTCCAAGGGGACAACACGGTACGGCGCTGTGGTACTCAGATCATGAAGCGGCAAAACACTGCCGTACATTTTCATACAATTGTATGTTATGTTCCCGTACACTGTTAAAACACAAGACAACGCACCGCTCCAAGTGGACAACACGGTACGGCGCGTTGGTAGTCGGATCATGAAGCGGCACAGCGCCGCTGTACATTTTCATACAATTGTAGGTTATGTTCCCGAACACAGGTATAAAACAAGACACCGAACCACTCCAAGCGGACAACACGGTATGGCCTGGTGGTACTCAGATCATGAAGCGGCAAAGCAACCGCCGTACATTTTCATACGACTGTAGGTTAAGTTCCCGTACACAGTTAAAACAAGAGACACCGCACTGCTCCAAGTGGACAACGCGGTACGGTGCGGTGGTCAGTTTATGAAGTGGCAAAAGACGAGCCGTACATTTTCATACAATTGTAGGTTACGTTCCCGTACACAGTTAAAACACAATACACCGCGCCGCTCCAAGCGGACAACGCGGTACGACGTGGTTGTACTCAGATCATGAAGTGGCACAGCGCCGCTGTACATTTTCATACTATTATAGATTATGTCCCCGTACACAGGTATAACAAAAGACACCGCACCGCTGCAAGTAGACAACACGGTGCGGCGCGGTGGTACTCAGATCATGAAGCGGCAAAGCACCGCCGTACATTTTCATACAATTGTAGGTTATGTTCCCGTACACAGTTAAAACACAAGACACCGCACCGCTCCAAGTGGACAACACGGTACGGCGCGGTGGTACTCAGGTCATGAAGCGGCAAAGAACCGCCGGACATTTTCATACAATTGTAGGTTATGTTCCCGTACACAGTTAAAACACAAGACACCGCACCGCTCCAAGTGGACAACACGGTACGACGCGGTGGTCAGTTTATGAAGTGGCAAAGGACCGCCGGACATTATAATACAATTAAAGGTTATGTTCCCGTACACAGGTATAACAAAAGACACCGCACCGCTGCAAGTAGACAATACGGTGCGGCGCGGTGGTACTCAGATCATGAAGCGGCAAAGCATCGCCGTACATTTTCATACAATTGTAGGTTATGTACCCGTACACAGTTAAAACACAAGACACCGCACCGCTCCAAGTGGACAACACGGTACAGCGCGGTGGTACTCAGGTCATGAAGCGGCAAAGAACCGCCGGACATTTTCATACAATTGTAGGTTATGTTCCCGTACACAGTTAAAACACAAGACACCGCACCGCTCCAAGTGGACAACACGGTACGGCGCGGTGGTACTCAGGTCATGAAGCGGCAAAGAACCGCCGGACATTTTCATACAATTGTAGGTTATGTTCCCGTACACAGTTAAAACACAAGACACCGCACCGCTCCAAGTGGACAACACGGTACGGCGCGGTGATACTCAGGTCATGAAGCGGCAAAGAACCGCCGGACATTTTCATACAATTGTAGGTTATGTTCCCGTACACAGTTAAAACACAAGGCACCGCGCCGCTCCAAGTGGACAACACGGTACGGCGCGGTGGTACTCAGGTCATGAAGCGGCAAAACAGTGCCATACATTTTCATACAATTGTATGTTATGTTCCCGTACACTGTTAAAACACAAGACAACGCACCGCTCCAAGTGGACAACACGGTACGGCGCGTTGGTAGTCGGATCATGAAGCGGCAAAGCACCGCCGTACATTTTCATACAATTGTAGGTTATGTTCCCGTACACAGTTAAAACAAGAGACACCGCACTGCTCCAAGTGGACAACGCGGTACGGTGCGGTGGTCAGTTTATGAAGTGGCAAAAGACGAGCCGTACATTTTCATACAATTGTAGGTTACGTTCCCGTACACAGTTAAAACACAATACACCGCGCCGCTCCAAGCGGACAACGCGGTACGACGTGGTTGTACTCAGATCATGAAGTGGCACAGCGCCGCTGTACATTTTCATACTATTATAGATTATGTCCCCGTACACAGGTATAACAAAAGACACCGCACCGCTGCAAGTAGACAACACGGTGCGGCGCGGTGGTACTCAGATCATGAAGCGGCAAAGCACCGCCGTACATTTTCATACAATTGTAGGTTATGTTCCCGTACACAGTTAAAACACAAGACACCGCACCGCTCCAAGTGGACAACACGGTACGGCGCGGTGGTACTCAGGTCATGAAGCGGCAAAGAACCGCCGGACATTTTCATACAATTGTAGGTTATGTTCCCGTACACAGTTAAAACACAAGACACCGCACCGCTCCAAGTGGACAACACGGTACGACGCGGTGGTCAGTTTATGAAGTGGCAAAGGACCGCCGGACATTATAATACAATTAAAGGTTATGTTCCCGTACACAGGTATAACAAAAGACACCGCGCACCGCTGCAAGTAGACAATACGGTGCGGCGCGGTGGTACTCAGATCATGAAGCGGCAAAGCATCGCCGTACATTTTCATACAATTGTAGGTTATGTACCCGTACACAGTTAAAACACAAGACACCGCACCGCTCCAAGTGGACAACACGGTACAGCGCGGTGGTACTCAGGTCATGAAGCGGCAAAGAACCGCCGGACATTTTCATACAATTGTAGGTTATGTTCCCGTACACAGTTAAAACACAAGACACCGCACCGCTCCAAGTGGACAACACGGTACGGCGCGGTGGTACTCAGGTCATGAAGCGGCAAAGAACCGCCGGACATTTTCATACAATTGTAGGTTATGTTCCCGTACACAGTTAAAACACAAGACACCGCACCGCTCCAAGTGGACAACACGGTACGGCGCGGTGATACTCAGGTCATGAAGCGGCAAAGAACCGCCGGACATTTTCATACAATTGTAGGTTATGTTCCCGTACACAGTTAAAACACAAGGCACCGCGCCGCTCCAAGTGGACAACACGGTACGGCGCGGTGGTACTCAGGTCATGAAGCGGCAAAACAGTGCCATACATTTTCATACAATTGTATGTTATGTTCCCGTACACTGTTAAAACACAAGACAACGCACCGCTCCAAGTGGACAACACGGTACGGCGCGTTGGTAGTCGGATCATGAAGCGGCAAAGCACCGCCGTACATTTTCATACAATTGTAGGTTATGTTCCCGTACACAGTTAAAACAAGAGACACCGCACTGCTCCAAGTGGACAACGCGGTACGGTGCGGTGGTCAGTTTATGAAGTGGCAAAAGACGAGCCGTACATTTTCATACAATTGTAGGTTATGTTCCCGTACACAGTTAAAACACAATACACCGCGCCGCTCCAAGCGGACAACGCGGTACGGCGTGGTTGTACTCAGATCATGAAGTGGCACAACAGCGCCGCTGTACATTTTCATACTATTATAGATTATGTTCCCGTACACAGGTATAACAAAAGACACCGCACCGCTGCAAGTAGACAACACGGTGCGGCGCGGTAGTACTCAGATCATGAAGCGGCAAAGCACCGCCGTACATTTTCATACAATTGTAGGTTATGTTCCCGTACACAGTTAAAACACAAGACACCGCACCGCTCCAAGTGGACAACACGGTACGGCGCGGTGGTACTCAGGTCAAGAAGCGGCAAAGAACCGCCGGACATTTTCATACAATTGTAGGTTATGTTCCCGTACACAGTTAAAACACAAGACACCGCACCGCTCCAAGTGGACAACACGGTACGACGCGGTGGTCAGTTTATGAAGTGGCAAAGGAACGCCGGACATTTTTATACAATTGTAGGTTGTGTTCCCGCACACAGTTAAAACACAAGACACGCACCGCTCCAAGTGGACTCTCTCCCGTACTCAGACCCATACCTGATCATCGCACAGATCACTCCTCTATACACTGACCTGAGCATCCCTGCTCCTACTCCGCCACTTGCTCTTGCTAGCCGCTTGAACTTCATGAAAGCGACTTTGACTTTTCCCACCAACTCCTCTACATGCTTCCTGTAGCTCATGCCTGTGCTGACCCTCACACCAAGGTACTTCACTTCTTCCACACAACGCAGCCGAAAATCCCTCATCCTAACCACAGGCAACCTTTCCCTATTGAGGGTGCCCTTGAGGAGGACACACACAGTTTTCTCCGTTGACACCTTCAACTTCCTACCATCACACCAGTCCTTTATCGTCGCCATCATCTCTCCAGCTCTCCTCTCCAACACAGCCCTACTTCTTCCACCTACCAAAACCAGACAATCATCAGCATAGGCCAAGGCCTCTGCACTTGGTCCTATGTTCAAACTCAGGATGCCCTCAAACAGAACATTCCACAGCAAGGGTCCCATAACAGATCCCTGGGGACACCCCATTGTGACCTGCTTCCCTCTTGTTGCTCCACCAATGTTCATCTCCACATTCCTGTCCTTGAAGTAATCCCGCACCACTCTCCAAAGGTTCTCCGGGCATCTCCAACTCCTCAAGACGTCCATAATTTTTAGCCACCATGCTCCATCGAAGGTTCCAGCAATATCCATAAATATGCCCATCACATATCTCTCCTCCATGTTGCTTGTCACCTCCTCCATTCTCTTCAACGCGTCTACGGTGCTCCGTCCTTCCGTGAAACCATACTGTCTCTCCCCTATTCTTCTTCCTTCTCTCAGAAACTCTCCCAGCCGCCTCACGATCAACCTTTCCATGAGCTTTTCCATCGCCGGTAAGGAGTGACCGGTCGGTAGCTCTTCACCTTTCTGGGATCTTTATCCTCACTCTTCAGGAATACCTTAATTCGTCCCTTCTTCCATCTCCTTGGGAACCTCCCATCTCCTAAGATTTGGTTGGCGCCCCTCAGAATCTTATTTCCGACTATTCTCTTTTCCTCCCTGATAAGCTCGCCTTTCAGGCCGTCGATCCCCGGCGCCTTTCTCACCTTGATTTTGTCAATGGCCCAGTATACTTCTTCGAGTGTGAAGTCCGCCACGCTCTCTCCTTCGCTGACTTCTTCCATCCTTGCGCGCTTTTCCCGATGTCTTTCGTCGTCCTCCTCCATGGTGTCGTCAGGTACCAAGATCCTCAGAAATTTCTCCAGAGTCTCCTCGATCCCTGTTGTGATCTGGCCGTCCTCCTTCATCACTCCTCCAAGCTCCACGCCCTTCTTCACCTTTCCTGCAATCAGCTTGTAGGCGTATCCCCACGGATCTTCTTCACCTTCCTCCATCTTCCTTTCCCAATGCTCTCTCTTCGCCTTCTTTATTCCCTGAACATATCTCCTTCTTTCCTCTACATATTTCTTTCTTCAGTCCTTCTTCTTCTCCATCTATGAAGCGTCGTTCGCATCCTCGCCTTCTTTTCCTCCAAAACATACTCTTCCACTCGCTCTCCCCTCTCATTCAACTCGCTAGCATGCCAGACCTCAGACTTGGCGTTGAAGTCCCCGGCGATGAACACCTTTCTTCCTCTTCTCCTCCGAAGGACTCTTCTCAACTTCTCCAAGCTCTCCCTGATGTCTTCCTGGCCCTTGCAGTACACACTCACCACAGTCACTTCCCATTCATCCACTCTCACGTCCACAACCATACAACAACCATCCGATTCTTCCTCCCTGCCGAATGCCTCCACCCTGTCATCCAACACTGCAACAGCCGCCCATACCTGCTGCTCTCCCAGCTTCCTATCTTGCAGGACTCTCACTCTCGGCGCTATCACTCTTCCTTCTCTTGAATATGGCTCCTGGAGACACAAAATCACACACTCACACTCTCTTGCACTCCTCACTAACTCACTTGTCACAATCACTCCTCCTCCACAATTCACTTGGCCGATCCTAATCCTCATACTGAATGGACTCTAGGTATCTTCTCTCCGCTCTTCTGTAGACAGGACACTCCTTCCACCTAACATCGTGATTCGCCTCAATCCTTCCATCCCTGTGGCAATTCACACATGTCCATGTGGCATCCTCCTTTTTCTTGCACTCTCGGATGTCGTGCTCTTCCGAGCACCTCGGGCACGCCTTCCTGCTGTTGCAGAATTTGGCCACATGGCCAAATCTCTGGCACTTGTAGCATCTTGGGAGATCTATGTAGTCTTTCACTCTGCTGGACGTCCATCCTACATAGACTCGCTCTTTCTTCCGCAACGCATTCCTCATCCTTCCGCTACATTCCACAACCAAGCTCCCCAACTTCTTCCTCCTGTCGCCCTTGCCTTCCACAATCCTATTCCTAATCCTAAACTCATCCTTCATTTCTTCGTCCGTAAATTCTTCCTTTAAATTCCGCTCGTGGATCTCTTTCACCACCTCTTCATTTGTCAGAGAGATCTCTACGTCATACAACATGACCATTGGCCTTTTCCTCACCGGCTCTCTCACCTCCATTCCAGCTCTCTTCATTCCCTCACACTCCACCATTGTTTTCGCTTCCTCTGTCGACCCTACTTCCAGTGCAATCCCGTTCTTAAACTTCGTCATTCTTCTGACATTAATTCCCTCCTTCCTCGGGTCAACCACTTCCTTCATCGCCTTCCTGACTTCTTCACTTTCCTTCCCCTCCTTCCTGACTATCACAACATTCAACGCCTTCACCGGCTCCCTTCTGGTGCCTGTTACAACCGGATTCTTCTTCTTTGCCTTCTTCTCTTCTCTCACGATTTCTGCAAAGGACACTCCTTCCTCCACTCTTTCCTCCTTCTCTAACCATCTCTCTCAACATCCCTACTCTCTCTCTCCCTACTATCGACTCTTCCTTCTAACTTCGCCTTTTCCAGCTCCATCTCCTTCAACCTCCTTCCTCATCTCTCCCACAAAATCCTCATCTTGTGTTTCTGTACACAGTTAAAACACAAGACACCGCACCGCTCCTAATGGACAACATAGTACGGCGCGGTGGTACTCAGGGCATGAAGCGGAAAAGGACCGCCGGACATTTTTATACAATTGTAGGTTGTGTTCCCGCACACAGTTAAAACACAAGACACGCACCGCTCCAAGTGGACAACACGGTACGGCGCGGTGGTACTCAGATCATGAAGCGGCAAAGAACTGCCGGACATTTTCATACAATTGAAGGTTATGTTCCCGTACACAGTTAAAACACAAGACACCGCACCGCTCCAAGTGGACGACATGGTTTGGCGCGGTGGTACTAAGATCATGAAGCGGCAAAGTACCGCCAGACATTTTCATACAATTGTAGGTTATGTTCCCGTACACAGTTAAAAACACAAGACACCGCACCCGCTCCAAGTGGACAACACGGTACGGCTCGGTGGTACTCAGGTCATGAAGCGGCAAAGAACCGCCGTACATTTTCATACAATTGTAGGTTATGTTCCCGTACACAGTTAAAACACAAGACACCGCACCGCTCCAAGGGGACAACACGGTACGGCGCTGTGGTACTCAGATCATGAAGCGGCAAAACACTGCCGTACATTTTCATACAATTGTATGTTATGTTCCCGTTTACTGTTAAAACACAAGACAACGCACCGCTCCAAGTGGACAACACGGTACGGCGCGTTGGTAGTCGGATCATGAAGCGGCAAAGCACCGCCGTACATTTTCATACAATTGTAGGTTATGTTCCCGAACACAAGTATAAAACAAGACTCCGAACCACTCCAAGCGGACAAAATTTCAGAAAATCGTTTGTCAGTAATAGGTCCATTACCCGCAGGTTCGTGAGGCGGTAGAAGGCATCCAGCGAGACGGTGCCTTGTTTTATTTACCCATTTGTTTAAACCATTAAAACAGGCTGCACTAAAATAGTTCAATGACATTTGAGACGGTGTTACCATATCGATGCTGATCACCAGCTGATCCCGTTATGACCTGGATATGGTAATATACTGGTTCTGCTTAATGTATATGAATGTAAAATAGATGAGTGAAATCAAATGTACATTTATTTGTTTACGGTAACAATTGATAACGTTTGTTTTTTGCAACATATGCTGAGAGAGACCAATAATTTTCACTACAAGTAAAACTGGCAACAGTGTTAGGCGCAGGGTGCAGATGAGGGTTCAGATGAACCAGTCAAGTCATGCTATTGGTATGTAGATTAAATGGTGTCACTATATATGTTCATCTGACGTCCTAGAAATACTCGTATGTTTCGGTGAGGTCTATATGTTTTAACAACCGTGTTGTGGTGAGTGGTCACATTTCCCCACCACGCTAGGTACACACGTGCTTGCCGCGTGACCAGGGCGTAGGACCATGGCGCGTTAGGAGATTTTTTACGTGGCTCCTTCCCCAGTAGGCCTATCCACGTGTGTAAAGAGCCCCAACCATCGCTCTTTACGGTGGTAGCCATTCCATGACAAATCTGCTACCTCCCAACATATTTTTTTTGTACCTCACCTCTCGGTGAGATAGATTTTATACTTTATTTTTTTATTTTTTTATTTTATTCATTGCAAGTTCAACAGTTCACTATACTCGGAGAAGTCTTTCAATTCACTCTACTAAAAAACGTAAAATGGGTTTTTGTACTTATTTTTATTCCTCCTCCGTGTACCTATTCAAAGCAAACACAAAGTGATCCTCAACTCAATGCCTAACCTCTCTCTGTCTCTTTACTAATAATACAAGGAGATATACTAAATGCCTATTACTGAAGAAACTGCTCAGGTACTTTTACTATAGTTGCTGTCACAATTAAAGGCCCTATCAATGTTTCCACATTAACGAATGTCTTCTCAAGCGCATCATCAAACACGTAAGAGGTTAATTTAGATGCTGCCATGAAAGGTATAATCCCTTCTTTGGCTATACCTTGATGTTTAATTGTAATTCCAAAGTGATCAGTAGGTGAGGCTCCATCCTTTATATGATCGACAATGTACTCTGAAAATGCTAGGGGCCAATCTATTGAGTCAATGGGAGAGGTCAGTATAAACGTTAGTTCTTCACGTGTGGTACGAAACCTCTCACTTCTGTTAACCACATTTCTAGATTCAAGCTTAAGGAAGGTTGCCATGTTAACGCTCTGAGTGCTCATTTGCGAATGAACATGAGACGAGTCATCTACAAATTTATAAATAAAACTGTTGGTATCCACCTGTAAGGTTGTGTAGTGCATGTGGGTGTTTGCGTGTGTGTACATGCGTATGCGCTATGACAGAGTCTGTTTTAGTACTGGTACTGTTAATTACACAATATTTGGAAACAATCTTAAGGGATATAATTACTTAAAGCTCATAGACATTCTGATTTTGCGGTGAAATTACAGAGTGAATATTGTTTGATGGATATGTCAGCGTGTATGTATTGAAGTTGACCTGAGATCACACATAAGAGCATATTTAAGTGATGTAGAAAAACAGCTATAGTAAAATGTTTGTGATAATTGAGTTTATCCATACACTGGAAGGTATTTATGTTATTAAAAACAATAAACAAATATAAAATGCTAACATTCGAGCAAATAACTAT
The DNA here is from genome assembly GCF_021130785.1 of Homalodisca vitripennis. Lineage (NCBI taxonomy): Eukaryota > Metazoa > Arthropoda > Insecta > Hemiptera > Cicadellidae > Homalodisca > Homalodisca vitripennis. The sequence goes on from NW_025780837.1 coordinate 29,412, forward strand.
GTAATGACGTATCTAACAGTTTGCTGCATCAGAGGGCTTAAGAAGAGGAGAATCAGCGTTTATCGGTTCCGTCATCAGTACACATTCAATGTGGTCACTATATTACACAATCACGGTCCCAGGACTTACAGAGTTTAGGCCTGCCTTAGAGACCTCATTCATGCTGAGCCGTTCGGAGCATAGACTTGTTCATCTTCATGCCCAAGTCCACGCATCCTACTGAGTTCCCACATTCACTCCTTCGAATCAGGCTCACCCTCCACACTGTCCAAGGGTCAACCTCTCCCGGACTTACGGGTTTTAAGCCGGCCGTGAAAGAGGTCGAACTGCTCCAGGACTTACAGGTTTTACGCCGGCCTTAGAAGCAGACGCTCCCTTGACGCGAGGGTGATCAAACATTCACACTTACGTGATATTTGAAGGTAAAGATGACGGGGGCAGATATACACTCAAAACACTTGTATTTTGCACTTTCGGCCAACCACCCAAAGAAGGGTCTGGAGTGCAAAATTATATGTAATGGCTGTAATAATACAGTACAATTATCTAGTATTTAAAAAGTTCTTTTGTACGTAATGGTACGTATTAACCTGTATAATAAAATAATTTAAAATTTTTACTCGTTGTCAGCTCTCATAACATAATTTAATACTAGTACACATCTGAAGGAAGCGGTTTAACGAACGTTCGGTCACAACCAACGGATGTGGTGGGTTATAATTACATTTAATTTCTCTCTATGTATGTCTCAGGATTTGTAATGAAATTTTGACGTTGTGATTGGTGAAAATGTAGTTTTTTAAACATGTTAGAGTGTTAATTTTTGTTTCTTAAATCCAAACGGTACAGTATCGTAGGGTCCTTCAAGTCTCCTTTTGGGTCCTGTAATTTTAAAAGACTTTGTTTCTTTGACTGTAACAATGTCTTTGTCCTTGGTTCGTCTTATTCTGTTCTCTTCTATGTCCACTGAGTCAAATGAATTACTCAGAACTAATGCTTTCAATGTTTCGAAATTTAATTTTTCGCTAGTTTTTAAATTTAGAGTAAGGCCTTTTATTTTACAAACTTCAACTAGTGCGTTTTTATTAGTGGACCAAACAAGATAGGCATACGTCTTGGGGCCTCCGGAAACAAATTCTACTATGTATGACCCTGGACCATAGTCAGCCAACTCGTCGGTCATTTCGCCCAAGTAGTCCCCTGTGGGGACCTTGTGCATACTCTCCCTGTGTACGTAAAGGACACTGTCTGTATCATAGTAAAGAACTTGCCTCCCTAACTTTTCTAAGTGTTCGTACAATTTTAATCGAGCATGTGACGTTGTAAATGCTGCAACCACAACATTCACTGTCCTTAGGGCTTCTGCGGCTTCTTCAATATGCTGCCAGTTCACAATTAGTACAGTATCGTTAATAATTTGAGTAGTATTTACATCTATTTCAGGGTTGGACAGCAACTGAAAGTATTCAAAAGGGTCTCTTATGATTGATGTTTTTGTCTGATTTTCCCTTTGACCAAATTTACCCCAGAAAGAATTTAACATCAATTTAGCAAGGGAGCGAAGACCTCCGTTCTTTTCAATTTTGAAAGGGTCAAGTCTGACACCTTCGTGTTCATAATAATTTTGAACGTACTTAGCCTTGTCCTCTTCAGTGAGGCACCAAGAGGGGTAGCCCGATGCCTCCTGTTTAATCTTGAGAAATTTGTTAATAAAATCCGTAAAAAGACCACCGTCTTCGTAAGTAATAATTTTATAATCCCAAAGTTCGTACATTTCTAAAATGGTATACCCCTTCTCTACGGCCTTTCTCATTTCCTGCATTGTCCATGTCCCTGTCAATGCTCTTTCTTCAATGTTATGGTTACAGTCTGTGTTTAGCATTTCTAGACCACATGTACGGCATAAAACAAACATTAATTTATTGTTCATGCGTGCTGGAAGGACGGGATGGTACAAATTTAGTGGAGGCAATACTTTACATTTCATGAGACCTTCGGCCTCCATGCCTCTTTCTCTACACTCCTTGTCCCCTACATATATGTTTGGATGGGATAAAACATAAGGAGAAAACTTATTGACAAACGGGTACAAGGAGCAAACGTCTACATACTGAATTGTTTCCCCGTCCCCGCACTTGTGATAAGATTTTGCATTGCCTGTTCTGCCCCCGAAGAAGGCATCTCTGGGATTGAGTGGGAGTGTGTTTAGAATGGGGAGAAAATTTAGATAATCCAATTTTTGTTCTTTCTTTAAATGATTGAATTTACACTCCCACATTTCAATTACTTCATAGTCGGATGCTCGGAGACGAGCCATTTTAGCTTTGGTTCTCTCGAACCTTAAGTGCAGGGAGTCGGAAGGGTCCTCTTTGAGTGGTTCTTCTCTATTAAATGGAAAACATTTTGGGCACCCATGGAAATAACAGCCCTGAAATTCATAGATTCGTTCTCCGTCAAAACCGTCTACTTTTAATCCCTCGATTTTAACTTCTCTGTCCCTCCCCGCATGCTGAATGCGAACACTACGCTGTTCTTCCTCCCAGCTCAGCCATTGTAAAGCAATAGGCGATTGGTTATCAACCATACGGTATCCGTTCTTTGGGACTAGACCAATAGTGTTGGCTTTGAGAAAATTCCGTCTAAAAACCAAATTACAGGCACTGGCAATGGTGACGGCTTCCATGAACGGATCTACGTTACATTCTTTCAAAAACATGTTTCTAAACTTAATACACGCTTGCGCCAGTATCTCCACATCGGAGATACAGTACTCGACCAACTCTTTTTGAAAGTCAAAAACTACATTTTGGTTAAGTTGGTCGTTGTGCCAATTTTCAAAATCTTTGTAAGACTTCTCAAACATTGATTCAGGGCAATAGTACTCCTTGGGTGGTATGGGGCCTACATAATTTTGGTTTGCCAAAGTGTTGAAAAGATGAGGGAAGTAACCCTTCTTCTTCTCCGGGGGGAGATCAAAGGCTTTGGGTAGTGCAGAGAGGGCCATGGGGAAATAATTTAGCGAATCGATAAATCTGACGTTATCTAATTCCATAAGAATGACTTTAGTGCCACGCATAATTAGCTCTGGAGTGAATTTTGATTGTTCGAGAACGTACTTTAACAGAAATTGAAAATCAAAACCCTGACCGTTATGAGCCATTACACATACGTTTTTGAATTTTTTTCTCTCCTCCATTACGTAATTCATAAATTGATTCACAGGATCACTATCAAAGATCTTTGTTCGGTCTTTGCACATTTCACAAGATTTACCATTAATACATTTCCAACAAAATTGTTGAGAAACACAAAGGTTAACTTTATGAACTCTAGATTCTTCCGTTAAAATTTCATCTTGACGGGTCTCTAAATCAAAGAAAATGAAAAGAAAGTCTTTGGTTTTTGGTTTGTTTGTGTCGACCCGCATGTAACATTGATGGTTTGGGGGCATGAATTCGTTACAGATTTTGCAAAAGACTTCACCGCACACATGTTTTGACTTACGGTTGTTCAAAAACACAAGTCTTTGACACTGTAAACATTTTTTTACCGCCTTACAACGTTCACTCTTATGAGCCGCAAAACAGTTCTGATTTTTCATGGTCATGTTACAGTCAGGGCACAAAATTCCCCCATGCTCCTCTTTACACGGTGGAGAAACGGTTTGACACGCAGGACAGATATTTGAGCATCTGTGTAAACCTTTGTGGTCGTAAGGGACATGGCATGCTTCGCAGAAAAAATGGCACGCAAAAGCTGCAGTTAGGCTAGTTATTACATTATAATTATAAATATATATTACATAAATAAATAAATAAATAAATAATGGCCTTCGTGATACAACAAGTTTATTTTGTACTGAGCATCGAAGTTAGTACCTGAAAAATAAACATCTCGACCCTTATTATCGTAGTTATAAACTGTAATATTGTACTTTTTGAGGTGGTCTTGAAATTTATTAAGTTCGGGGATCCCCGCTCCCTGTTCAGAAATTTGGACCCCGGCTTTAGTCATCAGTTTTTGGGCTCTAAAAGTTTGTCGCTTACCCTTGTCTTCACGTATAGCCTTGAACTGAGGATCTTTTTTGGCATAGGCTTTTGCTACCACTATAGCTCGGGGCAGACACAGACTATCGCTATTCTTAATAACTACGATACCTTTACGTGCTTTACATTCTTCTTGGAAATTATTGTACAAACCTGGTCTTCTGAGGCCACCACTACCTACTGGAATATTGGTGCGGGTGCACTTAACTCTAAATGTGTCCATGGACTTAATCGAATCCGAATTACTTTGGATAAGTTTTCCAAATATATCCCAAATTATATCCCCGTGAACTTGATTTGCAGGTCTATAAGCGATATATCCGGAATCTTTGGTCCTAAAATTCAGAGAATCTAAAGTGAAGCCTAGGTAGTCATATTCGGTAGTACCGGCTTTCGCCTTTTCGACAATACTCCCAAAACCCTTTTTAATCCAATCAAGTTCGGACACTCCTTTGGGTACTGGGTTAAACTTGAAAACTGTTTCTGACCCATATGTTCTAAACCTTCTACAGTAGGTTTCACCGGTATGCAAAACTTTTACGGGCTCCATGTTGTATGTAATTAGCTCTAAAATAATACAGCAAGCAGCTTTGATACAAGCTTTTGGAATGGGTGTTGACTGTTCAACGTCACGTCTAAGAATGACAGCGTTACGCGCTTAAATAAGTGTAGCAGCTGCGCATGCGCAGTAAACTTTTTTACAGTACACTGTGGTATGATGTAATAACCGAAATAAATTACACAAAACTTGATTATAAATACGACACATAAATAAATGAACGAAATCTATGTTGGGTTTGTTACTACGATACAAACACAGTAACACAACGAATCAACTTGTTCACTTTCAGAAAAACACAATAACACTGTATTAGATTTAAAGAAGCAATAGTATAAACACTTTAAGAACACACACAGTGTAAAGGAGTTTAATGTCTGTGATCGCTAAATAAAGTACAAGCACTTAATAAACTGAAAATGTAATAAAACTCCTATAAGCTAATTTACTTTTATAAAATTACTATGATAGTAAAAAAGGCACTTCATAAATATAAAACACACTAACACCACTGACTCACTCTAAGAAAGCGTCAATATAGCATTTAAAATTCAACCACTCGATAACACTGAGCAGAGCACTCAACACACGTCCTGCCTCTTTGACGTCCACTGAAAAACTGACGAGAGAGAAGAATGTTGCCGCTATTATAGGGAGCCGACCAATGAGAGCTCTGGGACCACTTCAATAGGTTGAGATTCCATTGCAACAGTAATATATTAAAAATAATATCTGGGTAACTAGGTAGGTAGGTAGGTAAGCAATGTCTTATTTATTTTATATTAGTAATTAGCGAGGTTTTCTTGTCTTGATATCGACTATGTATACACAATGTTGTGCAATATCAAGGAACAGAGCGACATAGGTCTTACCTCTTTGACGTCCACCTCCAGACTGACGAGACAGGGAAATCTCTGCCGACTGTGTAGAACACCGACCAATCAGAGTGCTTGGCGGCTATTTTAGACCAATCAGAGACGCGTTTATTCCGACCAATGAGGTCTCTTAAAATTGCGGTTGCAGCTGTACCGTTACTCGTCTGGGTTTTTACATGTAACCGCAAACCTCAATCATCGCATCCGGTATGATAAACTAAATTCAAAGTATACGAAGCGGTATACGTTTTTGAAAATAGACTATAAATAAGTTAAAGCTCTTTACATCACACTCGGGAGAAAAATTAAAACTTATTACACACCGAATGCAGTACCTATGTATTATTCCGACTGTATTCAGGATGGCAGATATCCCGTGCTGTACTGAAGATGTTATAATAGTTATTAGTTTTAATATTGTTGTAGAAAATGAATTATCAGAGTCCGAGGATACAGGTAACCGCAAACCGCAAACTGTCCGTTACGAGTAGTGTCATGAGCCGGTGCAATGGGTAAGTCACTGTGGTCGAGATTTCATAAAGTGCTAGTATAGATTATAATATAAACATTAGTATAACGCGGTCTCGAGACGATTGGACTAATACCTCTGTATGCGTCTCTTTATAAATAAATTAAAGTAAGGGAACAGCTAGGAAACCAGAGTGAGGTATGATGGGTCTTTAGATGTCCAAGTATAAGCGACATATATAATTACACACGGTAAAGCTTAAATTGTATGGGATGGTACTCCGTATTAAGCTACGCTCGCTTGATATTATGAAAATGAGAGCCTGGCCGTTAGAAAGTGATGGTGGATTTAATGTGGTAAAAAGTTGGAGTGCCGTAAAGGGAGGCGTGGGTTAAGTGAAAACAAAATACTTGATTAATATGGAAACTAAATGTCTAAGCAGTAGTTGAAATAAATGTATGGTGCTTTGTTAATAATGAAATACGGTTCTTTTAATTACCGGTTAAGTCTGCTTGAGAGTTGGGTCCCGGAATGAAGTGATAGACATCCAAGTGAAAGGTAACAGAAATTAGGGTCCCGTGATGGATTGCGTGGGATAAGAGTATATGAAGTACTTCGTAGACATTAGGTGTCCAGGTATTGAAACATATGCACGGGCATTGATCGGCAAATAGTAGTCGCTCAGAAGGTACGCCTCGTGTTATAAGCTGTTAGCTTGAGACTAGGACCTCGGGATGAGAATATCCTGTTGGGAAAGTACTCGGTAAATATTAGCATTACACTTTCAGGTAATGTATGAATATTTGTCAGTAAAATGAGAGTGCCGTGTTAGGCCTGGTTTTTTTTAATGGGGACCTCAGTATGTTAGAAATTGAACGAAATGCAAGTTTGAATCCTACGAAGGTAAGGCTAACTAATATTGTGCGATATGCTCGGTAAATACTCGTATATGGAGATTAATACGGTAAAGGTGTTAACTATATGTGTGGGAACCAGTACAGGGTATTAATGGTGGGAAGACAATTTTCGAATGTGACGTTACGCGTAGTAAACACTTTAGAGTGTGGAGTCGTAGAGTATGTGTAAGGGCTAAGAGACGTGGTGTACGACATATTATATGGATGCCTGTTGGACTTTGTGGATACTAGTCGGTAATGTGTAGGTGGTCTAAATTGGGTATGGGTGATACCCCTGGGTAGGAGTACGGTAGGCAGTTGGAAAGTGTTGTTGTCCCGTCAGTGTGAGGGTGAGGGCCTGAAGACGCTAGGGTACACGAGAGAGATGGGAGGCTATAGGCGCATACACGCGTAAAGGTCGGGGAGTTAGAAATCATAGTAAGTGCAATATCCGTAGTTAAGAGCCGAGGTATGGGAGACAATAGGAAAGTGTGAAGCCTCTGCAGGATCCGTTAGAAAAGTAGGTCTTAGCATGTGCAGGAGACGGGCTATTGGAGGCCTATGTGGTACATTGGTCGGTAAAATGTAGATGATCAAAATCTGGGTATAGGCTTTATGCCTGACTAGGAGTGGAAAGTGTGGGGCCTCGGTAGGGTGCGGATGAGGGCCGAAGACGCTTGGGTACACGAGAGAGGTGGGAGGCTGTAGGCGTATACACACGTAAAGGTCAGGGAGTGAGAAATCATAGTATGTGCAATATCCGTGGTTAAGAGCCTAGGTATGGGAGACAATAGGAAAGTGTGAAGCCTCTGCAGGATCCGTTAGAAAAGTAGGTCTTAGCATGTCCAGGAGACGGGCTATTGCAGGCCTATGTGGTACATTGGTCGGTAAAATGTAGATGATCAAAATCTGGGTATAGGCTTTATGCCTGACTAGGAGTGGAAAGTGTGGGGCCTCGGCAGGGTGCGGATGAGGGCCGAAGACGCTTGGGTACACGAGAGAGGTGGGAGGCTGTAGGCATATACACACGTAAAGGTCAGGGAGTTAGAAATCATAGTATGTGCAATATCCGTAGTTAAGAGCCGAGGTATGAGAGGTAATAGGATAGTGTGAGGTTTCTGTAGGGACCATTAGAAATACAGGTGTAGGTCTGGGAGACGGGCGATTGCAGGCCTATGTGGTACATTGGACTGTAAATTGGTCAAAATTCGGGTAAGAGCGATACGCTCGGCTAGGAGTACTGGAGGCAATCGAAAAGTGTAGGGTCTCGGCAGGGTGAAAGCACACGATTAAAATTTTGTATGTCGACATTCAGGATAAGAGGTATGCGGTCAGAGTACCGATTTGGGTATAAGTTGGAACCCTGTGAGGGACTGTTCAGGTGTGGGTCTGTAAGAGACCGGGGGTATAGATGGGCGGCTAGGTCCTGGAGTGGAGTGTTATAAATAACAGTGTGGGCAATATATGTGGTTAAGAGCCCTAAGTATTGGAGGCATTTGAAATGTTTGGGCAGGGGCCGTTAGAAATGTGGGTGCGGTTTTTCATGCACTCCTGTACTCGAAAAGATGGGTGACGGAATATGTCGTGCATGGCCGGTAAAGGTTAGGCGGTCAAAAACCGGGTATGGGCGTTACGCCAGGCTCCGAGTACGGGGGGGGTAGTAGGATAGTGTTGGACTCCGGTAGGAACCATCAGATACGCGGGTGTGGGTGTTAAGACTCTCAGGTACTCAAAAAGGTGAGTGTCAATAGGCTTCGACACGGGACCTGTGGACGGGTGGTTAAGCAGTACAGAAAGTCAGAGATAAAGAGGTGTGTGACAAACAGGAAGTCTAGGTTGAGATAAGTCGTCGGAAAACAGGAAGTCTGTGGTTAGGAAACACCGAAATGTATCTCCCATAAGAGACAATGCTAAAATATCGCCATAAGAGCCCATGTTAAAATAACTCCATAAGAGCCCATGTTAGCTCCAAATCCGCGCGAGGTCTACTTACGAGTTTTGAAAGCAATCATATAAAAACAGTGTTTAAATGTTAAACTTCTACAATAAAACTTCTTGAACGATAAAACCTTATTTGCGCAAGCCTAAATAATTTGCTACAATAACAAAAATGTTTCTACATACACCAATGCCTGACAAAGAGTTATAAATTACATATTCTTTATATAACTATTATAGAGCTTATACGTGTGTGAATTTTTATAAATACAAACTGGACACGGTACCAGATTAATGTCGGCCAGAACCTATAAAACTGTAAAAATATAAATTATACTGTTTTAAGATATTCAATTGTTTTCGTGTATTCATTAAATACTCTTGCAGCGTAATATTTGCAAATCGTCTACAATATGACGGGTCAATGAGTCCCTTTGAAGTGCTTTCTGTAACCATTAATTATTAAACATAGCTCGCTTTCCAAACCACTTAATTTAGAATTGAAATCTCTATGGTATTGGGGACAATTTTGTGGTTTAAATTGTTGTTAATATTAACGATTTTCCCACATTTGTACGGTTGTAAGTGGACATAACTGCTACAGTGTAACGAACCAGACTATATGGAAAAAACATTTATTCGTCACGAAGAAACTCTAGATTATAAAATATTGGTTCTATCGATAAATTCTGAGGTGTGTAATGATCCATGGGGTATACAATTCGCCAATAACAGAGCTTAAATTTCCAATAGGGGTGAAGGATAATTATGTATTAAAAAATTCCCCATGCTTTCAAAAGAGGGTCAAGAACGAGTACATAAGACATTGACTTACCTTGCATACCGGCTTCCACAGCCTCAGGTTCGAATCCCTTTTAGAATGTTTGCTTGCTAACAAATAATCAGATGGGACTACCTTGAAGCAATGTGATAAATGGTTTGGGATGGAGTTGAAGATCCTCTAGAAAGAAAATTGTATTCCTAGAGTTCTTTAGACCACATACGCTGCATAAGATATCCGTGCTAATACATTCTAGAAACAAAACATAATATTAAAAACGGGAAAAATAAATATGCATCGGGTAAAAACAGCAATAAACTTAAAAAATACATTGTTGAATACGCCTCTCGGTCTAACAAAAGAGAACTATTTAGCAACATAAGCAACGAGGGAAAGAGAAATAAAGAAAGTTATGGTTCAGACGGCGTCTGAGACAATCAATGTAGGCTCCTATCTCCGGTCGATTGATAAGTTAGTTTAGAAATTTTTAGCAGGACAAATCAAGAATTAATCTCCGCTGGCAGAGAGTCGCAAGTCCAAAGAAGATTTGAAGATCATTAACTGGTACTTCAAAGTAACGGAAGCCCATGCTTGTCCCAACCAGTCGCACCAACCTTACCTGGATTCTATCCAAACGATCAGTGTACATCCATTTTGGGACACCGGGCATCAGATGATTACTCCAGTAATGTGGGTACAACTGTCTTGTAGAGCGTGATCGGAGTAGAAGTTGAATTAAAGTCTCTGGACGATCTCAATATGAACACCAGCTGTTGGTATGCTTTGTTGCAGATATAATGCATGCGTCCTGCAGGATCCAAGATGAGGACACCACAATACCAAGGTCCTTGATACTATCAACCTTGGCTATGCTGGAACCATGTACATAGTCATGCGTGAATAATTTTGGACCCGTGAGAATGTGAGGACAGCAAATCTCCCGGTGTTGAGTCCCAGACTGTTTACAGCTCTCCTCAACTCTACGGCAGCAAGGGAACTTTGCTACTGAATACAACCATCTGCAGCGACTATTCCTGCACTCATACATTCCCTTCAGTATAAAAGTGACACGACTTGTACGTAATTTAAGTACGCTTATTTGGTAGAGCCATATTACTCTTAGAATGGAGCTATGAAATATGTGATGAGAGTCGGACGCGTATATTATAAACCGGTGGTGCTAATCCACACAGAAAGTATTTTCAGAGGTACGTACTATTTATACCTATCTATTAATATACTGCTACATAATACCTCAGTTTTGATTTTGTGTTTCTAACACAAAGTAGGTTTCCCTCAATGTAAAAATATGATTTAATGTCAACTTTTAGGTTGAAATTCACTGGGTCTACAGAGAGAGCCAACAGATTATCTCTCAGGGGTTTTAGCAATAGAGCTTATTGCTTATTAATTTTTATTATTTTATATTTTTTTATTATTTATTTAATATCCTATATAAAACATAATGGTTTGTTCAAGAATTTTCCGAAAAGAAAGAAGATATTATTCTTATAAAGAAAGAGATCTGTTATTTACTTTATTGTTCGGATTTTAATGTTGAATATGAAGGGTGTTTCACAAGTGCTTAGGAAAAAACAACAACAAGCGTTTCTTTCACAGCTTTTTTAAGCGTTATCTGTGTGTCTAACTTTCCCAGAAATCTTGGAAATAATGTTGTTACACGTACAAAATATTTAATTAATTCAAATTGGTCTGATGTTATTACTCATGCTTTGAACGTGTGTGTTATCAATTAAAGCTTCAAAATGGCGCTTCTTAAAGTTTGGCATAATTGTTATTTTGAAACATTTCAGGCATCGCAGTTTAAAAATGGTAAAAAAAAAGTCTACGAATTGAGTTATATAGGTTTACTTTCAATAATAACAGCATTTTACCCCTCTAGGACGACCTTTGTTCTATACCTGTTATTCGAGACCTGACTGTCCCATATTACAGGAAATATGGTTTACAGTAAATAGGCTTACTGTACTGGCTTTCTGATCTTTATTAAAAGAGCGAAAAACATCAGTCCATATTGAAACTGATTTAGGTGTTTAGAGGAGAGGCGAGAAGTGGGAACCTTGAACTCTACCCGCTTAAATTTGAGCTATCGTTATCTTTATCGTTATCAGCATCTGTTTACCGCCCCTGTTCAAGATTACCGCGTAGTAGGTTATTTCGGGTTTGACGCACAACTGTTACTTCCCAAATAATATGCTGATTCTATAGAACTTGGTCTAAAATTCGTTTTAGGTAATCCTTAAAACGCTGTGCTATCTGGAAAACATAAAAATCTGACATATTTTGGAACTCACCAACAGATACTGTGTAAACAGAGATTTAGTCCTCTATATTTTTTTTTTTTTTATTGATTTTTAGTAAAAAAAGATTTATTGGTCTGCCGTTGTATATGTGTACGTGATGCTGTTTCAATATTTGTTTCTGTATTCGGTATACCCGTACATAAACTACATCAAAATATTGTTTTTTTTATAAATACAGGCTCATTACTTCAACCTCTGTTGGCTTCATAGCGCTTAGCAAATAAAGCTTGTTAGATTTAGACCCTTAAAATTCACAATACCGTCCATATAAGAAGCATATAAGCGTTTAACAATAGAATATTCTCTAGGGAATTTTTGTTATTTACATCGTTAACTTCCTATTTTATCTCACGCTATAACAGGCAATCGACAAAATTAATTATTCCTTGTTTATATTTAGGTACCGTAAATTATGGAACTCTGGAGAATAAATTGTTGAGTCACGGAAACAAACTTCGCCGACGAAACTTTCTCATTTTCCTCCAGATAATCTTCTTTCTCTGTATCAGGATGACAACTTGAGAACAATGGTCGAGAACTAAACTTAAATCATTGTTGACGGTGACAAAATATTATTTTTTATGTTTTGTCATTACGTTAAAACAAACGAACTTGCGTTGCGTTCTAACTGAAAGATCAATAGATTTGAAAAAATGTAATCGTAAAATTTTCTCTTCACAAGATGATATAATAACTTTCTGTTACACTTCTGTATGTAGTTGGCTCTGGCTTAGGGAAGATCGCCACACTTACTTCACATCATGCCATGACACCACGAGTCTATTTGTGGAAATCGGCAAAGCTGAAATATTAATGTTGAAATAATAGAATTTAGATTTCTTTACCATTAGTACATTTAACATTATATATATATATACAGGGTGTATATTATGTCTGGAAACACCCAAATATATCCTTTAATAATTTAAATATAAATTTGAAACCTCTTACAATCGTGATAGAGATTGGGCATCTACTTTTTGGAACAATGTTTTGTTATGTCACACCAACGGGGGACGTCCTGCCGAGGGTATCGTGAATATTCTTAATGGAAGCCTATACCTTGTGATACATAATTTTAAAGGTAATAGCTTACTGAATTGAATGCCACAAACCGCATCTCAAGGGAATTATTCTATCAGAAAATAGAGCATTTTTAGTATTGAAAATTTACTGATGTTCAACAATGTAATTTTAACATGGTTCTTGCCACAAAATGTGTTACACTAATTTTTTAGCATTTTTTTAAATGTTCAATTAAATAAAACAAAAATTTCATTTTAAGCTGGTTCTATTAGCACAAATTTGCCAGTTTTTATTACAGTACAATTATGGAAATACTTATGTTATTGATTTCTTATTACAAATAAAAAATAATGTATGCTGTTAGAAAAGTCTTACAACAAACGTTTTTACCTGCATTTGGTGTCAAAGCAATTGTTCGAACTGTGTTCCTTCTACGGTTTGACAATGAGCCAATCTTGTGTAAAATGATTCGACAGAGTTGCCTAACATTTCTTCAGTTATCAAAGCAATCTCCTCTATAATCCTGTTTCTTAGGTCTTCCAAATTATGAGGCTTTCTTCTATAAACATTGGATTTTAAATGACCCCATAGGAAATAATCGATTGGTGACAAATCCGGAGATCTTGGAGGCCATTCGATTTCTCCTCTTCGGCCAATCCATTTATGAGGAAACCTTAAATCCAAATACTCTCTTACCTGTCTCCCATAATGGGGTGGAGCACCATCCTGCTGAAACCATACATTATCAAAGTATTCTCCTGATGCAATTTGAATAGCTGGGATTATTTCATTTTGGAGCATATTGTAGTAAAGTTCGGCATTTAAATTTCCATTGATGAAAAAGGGGTCTCCAACAATTTTGTTACCTAAAATTCCACACCATACGTTCAGTTTTTGTGGTTGCTGTGAATGGGTCTCAGTAATCCAATGTGGGTTTTCACTAGCCCAGTAACGGCAATTGTGCCTGTTAACATTGCCATTTAGGAAAAAAGTTGCCTCATCAGAAAATAGTATGTTGGTCAGAAAATCTCTATTGTCATCACATTTGCGCATCACAAGTTCACAAAACTCAACTCTTCTGTCGTAATCATCCTCACTTAACTGTTGGACTAAATGAACTTTAAATGGTTTGTATTTATTAATTTTCAAAATCTTACTCACAGACATAGGGTGCATATCATGTTGCTGTGCAGCTTTTCTGAGCGATGTATGTGGGTCTTCAATAAATGTTTGCAAAACATCTAGTGCATGTTCTTCATCTGTTGCAGATTGTATCCTACCCGACTTTGGCCGATTACGTACACTCCCTGTCATTTCAAAACGCTCAATAGTTTTTGAAAATTGTT
>NW_025780838.1:0-11630 GCF_021130785.1 Homalodisca vitripennis
ACAAAACCATTGTCAATTTGATATTATAATGTACGAAATGTTCTGAATGCCCAAATGTGTGTATGTAACGGAAAAACAAATAATGCTAGAAATTCAACAGAATGGACTACCTCTACTCTGTTAAAACTGTTGTAGGCATACTACACCATTGTCAATTTGATATTATAATGTACGAAATGTTCTGAATGCCAAATGTGTGTATGTAACGGAAAAACAAATAATGCTAGAAATTCAACAGAATGGAATATAATATTGGACTACCTCTACTCTGTAAAACTGTTGTAGGCATACTACACCATTGTCAATTTGATATTATAATGTACGAAATGTTCTGAATGCCAAATGTGTGTATGTAACGGAAAAACAAATAATGCTAGAAATTCAACAGAATGGAATAATATTGGACTACCTCTACTCTGTAAAACTGTTGTAGGCATACTACACCATTGTCAATTTGATATTATAATGTACGAAATGTTCTGAATGCCAAATGTGTGTATGTAACGGAAAAACAAATAATGCTAGAAATTCAACAGAATGGAATAATATTGGACTACCTCTACTCTGTAAAACTGTTGTAGGCATACTACACCATTTGGTCAATTTGATATTATAATGTACGAAATGTTCTGAATGCCAAATGTGTGTATGTAACGGAAAAACAAATAATGCTAGAAATTCAACAGAATGGAATAATATTGGACTACCTCTACTCTGTAAAACTGTTGTAGACATACTACACCATTGTCAATTTGATATTATAATGTACGAAATGTTCTGAATGCCAAATGTGTGTATGTAACGGAAAAACAAATAATGCTAGAAATTCAACAGAATGGAATAATATTGGACTACCTCTACTCTGTAAAACTGTTGTAGACATACTACACCATTGTCAATTTGATATTATAATGTACGAAATGTTCTGAATGCCAAATGTGTGTATGTAACGGAAAAACAAATAATGCTAGAAATTCAACAGAATGGAATAATATTGGACTACCTCTACTCTGTAAAACTGTTGTAGGCATACTACACCATTGTCAATTTGATATTATAATGTACGAAATGTTCTGAATGCCAAATGTGTGTATGTAACGGAAAAACAAATAATGCTAGAAATTCAACAGAATGGAATAATATTGGACTACCTCTACTCTGTAAAACTGTTGTAGGCATACTACACCATTGTCAATTTGATATTATAATGTACGAAATGTTCTGAATGCCAAATGTGTGTATGTAACGGAAAAACAAATAATGCTAGAAATTCAACAGAATGGAATAATATTGGACTACCTCTACTCTGTAAAACTGTTGTAGGCATACTACAACCATTGTCAATTTGATATTATAATGTACGAAATGTTCTGAATGCCAAATGTGTGTATGTAACGGAAAAAACAAATAAATGCTAGAAATTCAACAGAATGGATAATATTGTTGACTACACCATTGTCAATTTGATATTTATATGTAACTCTGTATGTAAAACTGTTGTAGGCATACTACACCATTGTCAATTTGATATTATAATGTACGAAATGTTCTGAATGCCAAATGTGTGTATGTAACGGAAAAACAAATAATGCTAGAAATTCAACAGAATGGACTACCTCTACTCTGTAAAACTGTTGTAGGCATACTACACCATTGTCAATTTGATATTATAATGTACGAAATGTTCTGAATGCCAAATGTGTGTATGTAACGGAAAAACAAATAATGCTAGAAATATCAACAGAATGGAATAATATTGGACTACCTCTACTCTGTAAAAACTGTTGTAGGCATACTACACCATTGTCAATTTGATATTATAATGTACGAAATGTTCTGAATGCCAAATGTGTGTATGTAACGGAAAAACAAATAATGCTAGAAATTCAACAGAATGGAATGGACTACCTCTACTCTGTAAAACTGTTGTAGGCATACTACACCATTGTCAATTTGATATTATAATGTACGAAATGTTCTGAATGCCAAATGTGTGTATGTAACGGAAAAACAAATAATGCTAGAAATTCAACAGAATGGACTACCTCTACTCTGTAAAACTGTTGTAGGCATACTACACCATTGTCAATTTGATATTATAATGTACGAAATGTTCTGAATGCCAAATGTGTGTATGTAACGGAAAAAACAAATAATGCTAGAAATTCAACAGAATGGAATAATATTGGACTACCTCTACTCTGTAAAACTGTTGTAGGCATACTACACCATTGTCAATTTGATATTATAATGTACGAAATGTTCTGAATGCCAAATGTGTGTATGTAACGGAAAAACAAATAATGCTAGAAATTCAACAGAATGGAATAATATTGGACTACCTCTACTCTGTAAAACTGTTGTAGGCATACTACACCATTGTCAATTTGATATTATAATGTACGAAATGTTTCTGAATGCCAAATGTGTGTATGTAACGGAAAAACAAATAATGCTAGAAATTCAACAGAATGGAATAATATTGGACTACCTCTACTCTGTAAAACTGTTGTAGGCATACTACACCATTGTCAATTTGATATTATAATGTACGAAATGTTCTGAATGCCAAATGTGTGTATGTAACGGAAAAACAAATAATGCTAGAAATTCAACAGAATGGAATAATATTGGACTACCTCTACTCTGTAAAACTGTTGTAGGCATACTACACCATTGTCAATTTGATATTATAATGTACGAAATGTTCTGAATGCCAAATGTGTGTATGTAACGGAAAAAACAAATAATGCTAGAAATTCAACAGAATGGAATAATATTGGACTACCTCTACTCTGTAAAAACTGTTGTAGGCATACTACACACCATTGTCAATTTGATATTATAATGTACGAAAATGTTCTGAATGCCAAATGTGTGTATGTAACGGGAAAAACAAATAATGCTAGAAATTCAACAGAATGGAATAATATTGGACTACCTCTACTCTGGTAAAACTGTTGTAGGCATACTACACCATTGTCAATTTGATATTATAATGTACGAAATGTTTCTGAATGCCAAATGTGTGTAATGTAACGGAAAAACAAATAATGCTAGAAATTCAACAGAATGGAATAATATTGACTACCTCTACTCTGTAAAACTGTTGTAGGCATACTACACCATTGTCAATTTGATATTATAATGTACGAAATGTTCTGAATGCCAAATGTGTGTATGTAACGGAAAAACAAATAATGCTAGAAATTCAACAGAATGGACTACCTCTACTCTGTAAAACTGTTGTAGGCATACTACACCATTGTCAATTTGATATTATAATGTACGAAATGTTCTGAATGCCAAATGTGTGTATGTAACGGAAAAACAAATAATGCTAGAAATTCAACAGAATGGACTACCTCTACTCTGTAAAAACTGTTGTAGGCATACTACACCATTGTCAATTTGATATTATAATGTACGAAATGTTCTGAATGCCAAATGTGTGTATGTAACGGAAAAACAAATAATGCTAGAAATTCAACAGAATGGAATAATATTGGACTACCTCTACTCTGTAAAACTGTTGTAGGCATACTACAACACCATTGTCAATTTGATATTATAATGTACGAAATGTTCTGAATGCCAAATGTGTGTATGTAACGGAAAAACAAATAATGCTAGAAATTCAACAGAATGGACTACCTCTACTCTGTAAAACTGTTGTAGGCATACTACAACCATTGTCAATTTGATATTATAATGTACGAAATGTTCTGAATGCCAAATGTGTGTATGTAACGGAAAAAAAACAAATAATGCTAGAAATTCAACAGAATGGAATAATATGGACTACCTCTACTCTGTAAAACTGTTGTAGGCATACTACACCATTGTCAATTTGATATTATAATGTACGAAATGTTTCTGAATGCCAAATGTGTGTATGTAACGGAAAAACAAATAATGCTAGAAATTCAACAGAATGGACTAACCTCTACTCTGTAAAACTGTTGTAGGCATACTACACCATTGTCAATTTGATATTATAATGTACGAAATGTTCTGAATGCCAAATGTGTGTATGTAACGGAAAAAACAAATAATGCTAGAAATTCAACAGAATGGAATAATATTGGACTACCTCTACTCTGTAAAACTGTTGTAGGCATACTACACCATTGTCAATTTGATATTATAATGTACGAAATGTTCTGAATGCCAAATGTGTGTATGTAACGGAAAAACAAATAATGCTAGAAATTCAACAGAATGGAATAATATTGGACTACCTCTACTCTGTAAAACTGTTGTAGGCATACTACACCATTGTCAATTTGATATTATAATGTACGAAATGTTCTGAATGCCAAATGTGTGTATGTAACGGAAAAAAAACAAATAATGCTAGAAATTCAACAGAATGGAATAATATTGGACTACCTCTACTCTGTAAAACTGTTGTAGGCATACTACACCATTGTCAATTTGATATTATAATGTACGAAATGTTCTGAATGCCAAATGTGTGTATGTAACGGAAAAACAAATAATGCTAGAAATTCAACAGAATGGAAATAATATTGGACTACCTCTACTCTGTAAAACTGTTGTAGGCATACTACACCATTGTCAATTTGATATTATAATGTACGAAATGTTCTGAATGCCAAATGTGTGTATGTAACGGAAAAACAAATAATGCTAGAAATTCAACAGAATGGAATAATATTGGACTACCTCTACTCTGTAAAACTGTTGTAGGCATACTACACCATTGTCAATTTGATATTATAATGTACGAAATGTTCTGAATGCCAAATGTGTGTATGTAACGGAAAAACAAATAATGCTAGAAATTCAACAGAATGGAATAATATTGGACTACCTCTACTCTGTAAAACTGTTGTAGGCATACTACACCATTGTCAATTTGATATTATAATGTACGAAATGTTCTGAATGCCAAATGTGTGTATGTAACGGAAAAACAAATAATGCTAGAAATTCAACAGAATGGACTACCTCTACTCTGTAAAACTGTTTGTAGGCATACTACACCATTGTCAATTTGATATTATAATGTACGAAATGTTCTGAATGCCAAATGTGTGTATGTAACGGAAAAACAAATAATGCTAGAAATTCAACAGAATGGAATAATATTGGACTACCTCTACTCTGTAAAACTGTTGTAGGCATACTACACCATTGTCAATTTGATATTATAATGTACGAAATGTTCTGAATGCCAAATGTGTGTATGTAACGGAAAAAACAAATAATGCTAGAAATTCAACAGAATGGAATAATATTGGACTACCTCTACTCTGTAAAACTGTTGTAGGCATACTACAACCATTGTCAATTTGATATTATAATGTACGAAATGTTCTGAATGCCAAATGTGTGTATGTAACGGAAAAACAAATAATGCTAGAAATTCAACAGAATGGAATAATATTGGACTACCTCTACTCTGTAAAACTGTTGTAGGCATACTACACCATTGTCAATTTGATATTATAATGTACGAAATGTTCTGAATGCCAAATGTGTGTATGTAACGGAAAAACAAATAATGCTAGAAATTCAACAGAATGGAATAATATTGGACTACCTCTACTCTGTAAAACTGTTGTAGGCATACTACACCATTGTCAATTTGATATTATAATGTACGAAAATGTTCTGAATGCCAAATGTGTGTATGTAACGGAAAAACAAATAATGCTAGAAATTCAACAGAATGGAATAATATTGGACTACCTCTACTCTGTAAAACTGTTGTAGGCATACTACACCATTGTCAATTTGATATTATAATGTACGAAATGTTCTGAATGCCAAATGTGTGTATGTAACGGAAAAACAAATAATGCTAGAAATTCAACAGAATGGAATAATATTGGACTACCTCTACTCTGTAAAACTGTTGTAGGCATACTACACCATTGTCAATTTGATATTATAATGTACGAAATGTTCTGAATGCCAAATGTGTGTATGTAACGGAAAAACAAATAATGCTAGAAATTCAACAGAATGGAATAATATTGGACTACCTCTACTCTGTAAAACTGTTGTAGGCATACTACACCATTGTCAATTTGATATTATAATGTACGAAATGTTCTGAATGCCAAATGTGTGTATGTAACGGAAAAACAAATAATGCTAGAAATTCAACAGAATGGAATAATATTGGACTACCTCTACTCTGTAAAACTGTTGTAGGCATACTACACCATTGTCAATTTGATATTATAATGTACGAAATGTTCTGAATGCCAAATGTGTGTATGTAACGGAAAAAAACAAATAATGCTAGAAATTCAACAGAATGGAATAATATTGGACTACCTCTACTCTGTAAAACTGTTGTAGGCATACTACACCATTGTCAATTTGATATTATAATGTACGAAATGTTCTGAATGCCAAATGTGTGTATGTAACGGAAAAACAAATAATGCTAGAAATTCAACAGAATGGACTACCTCTACTCTGTAAAACTGTTGTAGGCATACTACACCATTGTCAATTTGATATTATAATGTACGAAATGTTCTGAATGCCAAATGTGTGTATGTAACGGAAAAACAAATAATGCTAGAAATTCAACAGAATGGAATAATATTGGACTACCTCTACTCTGTAAAACTGTTGTAGGCATACTACACCATTGTCAATTTGATATTATAATGTACGAAATGTTCTGAATGCCAAATGTGTGTATGTAACGGAAAAACAAATAATGCTAGAAATTCAACAGAATGGACTACCTCTACTCTGTAAAACTGTTGTAGGCATACTACACCATTGTCAATTTGATATTATAATGTACGAAATGTTCTGAATGCCAAATGTGTGTATGTAACGGAAAAACAAATAATGCTAGAAATTCAACAGAATGGAATAATATTGGACTACCTCTACTCTGTAAAACTGTTGTAGGCATACTACACCATTGTCAATTTGATATTATAATGTACGAAATGTTCTGAATGCCAAATGTGTGTATGTAACGGAAAAACAAATAATGCTAGAAATTCAACAGAATGGAATAATATTGGACTACCTCTACTCTGTAAAACTGTTGTAGGCATACTACACCATTGTCAATTTGATATTATAATGTACGAAATGTTCTGAATGCCAAATGTGTGTATGTAACGGAAAAACAAATAATGCTAGAAATTCAACAGAATGGAATAATATTGGACTACCTCTACTCTGTAAAACTGTTGTAGGCATACTACACCATTGTCAATTTGATATTATAATGTACGAAATGTTCTGAATGCCAAATGTGTGTATGTAACGGAAAAACAAATAATGCTAGAAATTCAACAGAATGGACTACCTCTACTCTGTAAAACTGTTGTAGGCATACTACAACCATTGTCAATTTGATATTATAATGTACGAAATGTTCTGAATGCCAAATGTGTGTATGTAACGGAAAAACAAATAATGCTAGAAATTCAACAGAATGGAAATAATATTGGACTACCTCTACTCTGTAAAACTGTTGTAGGCATACTACACCATTGTCAATTTGATATTATAATGTACGAAATGTTTCTGAATGCCAAATGTGTGTATGTAACGGAAAAACAAATAATGCTAGAAATTCAACAGAATGGAATAATATTGGACTACCTCTACTCTGTAAAACTGTTGTAGGCATACTACACCATTGTCAATTTGATATTATAATGTACGAAATGTTCTGAATGCCAAATGTGTGTATGTAACGGAAAAACAAATAATGCTAGAAATTCAACAGAATGGAATAATATTGGACTACCTCTACTCTGTAAAACTGTTGTAGGCATACTACACCATTGTCAATTTGATATTATAATGTACGAAATGTTCTGAATGCCAAATGTGTGTATGTAACGGAAAAAACAAATAATGCTAGAAATTCAACAGAATGGAATAATATTGGACTACCTCTACTCTGTAAAACTGTTGTAGGCATACTACACCATTGTCAATTTGATATTATAATGTACGAAATGTTCTGAATGCCAAATGTGTGTATGTAACGGAAAAACAAATAATGCTAGAAATTCAACAGAATGGAATAATATTGGACTACCTCTACTCTGTAAAACTGTTGTAGGCATACTACACCATTGTCAATTTGATATTATAATGTACGAAATGTTCTGAATGCCAAATGTGTGTATGTAACGGAAAAACAAATAATGCTAGAAATTCAACAGAATGGGAATAATATTGGACTACCTCTACTCTGTAAAACTGTTGTAGGCATACTACACCATTGTCAATTTGATATTATAATGTACGAAATGTTCTGAATGCCAAATGTGTGTATGTAACGGAAAAACAAATAATGCTAGAAATTCAACAGAATGGACTACCTCTACTCTGTAAAAACTGTTGTAGGCATACTACACCATTGTCAATTTGATATTATAATGTACGAAATGTTCTGAATGCCAAATGTGTGTATGTAACGGAAAAACAAATAATGCTAGAAATTCAACAGAATGGAATAATATTGGACTACCTCTACTCTGTAAAACTGTTGTAGGCATACTACACCATTGTCAATTTGATATTATAATGTACGAAATGTTCTGAATGCCAAATGTGTGTATGTAACGGAAAAACAAATAATGCTAGAAATTCAACAGAATGGAATAATATTGGACTACCTCTACTCTGTAAAACTGTTGTAGGCATACTACACCATTGTCAATTTGATATTATAATGTACGAAATGTTCTGAATGCCAAATGTGTGTATGTAACGGAAAAACAAATAATGCTAGAAATTCAACAGAATGGAATAATATTGGACTACCTCTACTCTGTAAAACTGTTGTAGGCATACTACACCATTGTCAATTTGATATTATAATGTACGAAATGTTCTGAATGCCAAATGTGTGTATGTAACGGAAAAAAAAACAAATAATGCTAGAAATTCAACAGAATGGAATAATATTGGACTACCTCTACTCTGTAAAAACTGTTGTAGGCACATACTACACCATTGTCAATTTGATATTATAATGTACGAAATGTTCTGAATGCCAAATGTGTGTATGTAACGGAAAAAAAACAAATAATGCTAGAAATTCAACAGAATGGAATAATATTGGACTACCTCTACTCTGTAAAACTGTTGTAGGCATACTACACCATTGTCAATTTGATATTATAATGTACGAAATGTTCTGAATGCCAAATGTGTGTATGTAACGGAAAAACAAATAATGCTAGAAATTCAACAGAATGGAATAATATTGGACTACCTCTACTCTGTAAAACTGTTGTAGGCATACTACACCATTGTCAATTTGATATTATAATGTACGAAATGTTCTGAATGCCAAATGTGTGTATGTAACGGAAAAACAAATAATGCTAGAAATTCAACAGAATGGAATAATATTGGACTACCTCTACTCTGTAAAACTGTTGTAGGCATACTACACCATTGTCAATTTGATATTATAATGTACGAAATGTTCTGAATGCCAAATGTGTGTATGTAACGGAAAAAACAAATAATGCTAGAAATTCAACAGAATGGAATAATATTGGACTACCTCTACTCTGTAAAACTGTTGTAGGCATACTACACCATTGTCAATTTGATATTATAATGTACGAAATGTTCTGAATGCCAAATGTGTGTATGTAACGGAAAAACAAATAATGCTAGAAATTCAACAGAATGGAATAATATTGGACTACCTCTACTCTGTAAAACTGTTGTAGGCATACTACACCATTGTCAATTTGATATTATAATGTACGAAATGTTCTGAATGCCAAATGTGTGTATGTAACGGAAAAACAAATAATGCTAGAAATTCAACAGAATGGAATAATATTGGACTACCTCTACTCTGTAAAAACTGTTGTAGGCATACTACACCATTGTCAATTTGATATTATAATGTACGAAATGTTCTGAATGCCAAATGTGTGTATGTAACGGAAAAACAAATAATGCTAGAAATTCAACAGAATGGAATAATATTGGACTACCTCTACTCTGTAAAACTGTTGTAGGCATACTACAACCATTGTCAATTTGATATTATAATGTACGAAATGTTCTGAATGCCAAATGTGTGTATGTAACGGAAAAACAAATAATGCTAGAAATTCAACAGAATGGAATAATATTGGACTACCTCTACTCTGTAAAACTGTTGTAGGCATACTACACCATTGTCAATTTGATATTATAATGTACGAAATGTTCTGAATGCCAAATGTGTGTATGTAACGGAAAAACAAATAATGCTAGAAATTCAACAGAATGGACTACCTCTACTCTGTAAAACTGTTGTAGGCATACTACACCATTGTCAATTTGATATTATAATGTACGAAATGTTCTGAATGCCAAATGTGTGTATGTAACGGAAAAAACAAATAATGCTAGAAATTCAACAGAATGGAATAATATTGGACTACCTCTACTCTGTAAAAACTGTTGTAGGCATACTACACCATTGTCAATTTGATATTATAATGTACGAAATGTTCTGAATGCCAAATGTGTGTATGTAACGGAAAAACAAATAATGCTAGAAATTCAACAGAATGGAATAATATTGGACTACCTCTACTCTGTAAAACTGTTGTAGACATACTACACCATTGTCAATTTGATATATAATAAATGTACGAAAATGTTTCTGAATGCCAAATGTGTGGTATGTAACGGAAAAACAAATAATGCTAGAAATTCAACAGAATGGACTATATTGGAACCTCTACTCTGTAAAACTGTTGTAGGCATACTACAACACCATTGTCAATTTGATATTATAATGTACGAAATGTTCTGAATGCCAAATGTGGTGTATGTAACGGAAAAACAAATAATGCTAGAAATTCAACAGAATGGAATAATATTGGACTACCTCTACTCTGTAAAACTGTTGTAGGCATACTACAACCATTGTCAATTTTGATATTATAATGTACGAAAATGTTCTGAATGCCAAATGTGTGTATGTAACGGAAAAACAAATAATGCTAGAAATTCAACAGAATGGAATAATATTGGACTACCTCTACTCTGTAAAACTGTTGTAGGCATACTACACCATTGTCAATTTGATATTATAATGTACGAAATGTTCTGAATGCCAAATGTGTGTATGTAACGGAAAAACAAATAATGCTAGAAATTTCAACAGAAATGGACTACCTCTACCTCTACTCTGTAAAACTGTTGTAGGCATACTACAAACCATTGTCAATTTGATATTATAATGTACGAAATGTTCTGAATGCCCAAATGTGTGTATGTAACGGAAAAACAAATAATGCTAGAAATTCAACAGAATGGAATAATATTGGACTACCTCTACTCTGTAAAACTGTTGTAGGCATACTACACCATTGTCAATTTGATATTATAATGTACGAAATGTTCTGAATGCCAAATGTGTGTATGTAACGGAAAAACAAATAATGCTAGAAATTCAACAGAATGGAATAATATTGGACTACCTCTACTCTGTAAAACTGTTGTAGACATACTACACCATTGTCAATTTGATATTATAATGTACGAAATGTTCTGAATGCCAAATGTGTGTATGTAACGGAAAAAACAAATAATGCTAGAAATTCAACAGAATGGACTACCTCTACTCTGTAAAACTGTTGTAG
>NW_025780839.1:0-48018 GCF_021130785.1 Homalodisca vitripennis
TTAAACAATTTAAATTGCTGCTCTACGGGTTGAAATGAATTTAGAAAATCCCATCTTTCTTTAGAAAGGGATTTGTCGAGTGTGAGCAATGTTTTCTGGCCTTAGGTCTTTTACTGTTTGCTTAATTTTGGGCTCCCTTTTTAATTGTACGCCACTAATGACGGCTTCTTGGCCGTAGTGGTCAGAAATAGTTGTATTCACTACACTGCGACACTTGGGGTGGTTGGTTATGATGTAGTTGTCGATAGCCGATTGTGTTGTAGCCGTCACTCTCGTCGGAGTTTTGACTAGCAACTCCAAGTCAAATGACCTAAGTAAATCGACCAATCGAATTGTGGAATGGTGAGTGTTGTCCAACGCGTCGTCAATGTTGAGATCCCCATGACGAATAATTCTTGACGTTTGGTTAGTCAGGCATGTCAATAATTTTTCGAATTTAGAAAAAAATATTTCTTTATTACCACTAGGAGACCTGTAAATTCCGATCACAAGTAATTTTGATTGTGTTGTTTGAAGTTTGATCCCGACTGCTTCAAAATCTTTTTCGGTTGATTGTTGGATCGGAAAAGGTGTAGATAACAAATTTTGTTTAAGAAAAATAGAAACTCCCCCTGCTTTGGAGTGGTTTCGACAAAACGCAGAGGCCAATTTGTAATTTGGGATTTTGCACAGTGCGATGTTCTCCATGTTGAAACCGTTTTTCGGTTACTACAAGCAGATCAGTTTTCAGATCCTCTCACATAAGTTGGATTTGGTCCAACTTATTAGTTGCAAATTGAGAATTTTGATGAAGCAGTCTTAATTCAGTTTGTTTTTGAGTGTTTGTGTTTGTTCGATTTAATTTAGTTTTGGATGTAAATTTTATCCGCTGTTTCCAAGTGGGGTCCCTAAAAAAAACAGCTTTTGATTTAGTGTTTTCATTGGATTTTTCATTGGGAGGTGAAGATCTCACTGCCTCCGCGTAACTGTCGTGGGGTAGTGTCCAAGGTGTAGTCGGACCGGGTGGCACACAGAGGACTGCGGTGTCTGCAGTCGACACCGGTGACAGTGTCGGCGGAGACTGCGGCTCCGCGGCGGCGATGCTCGGAGACTCAGCGGGAGCAGCAGGTGACGACAAAGGCAGAGACGGTGGTGGCTGTGACGGGCCTACAGAGACCAAGCTTGCCCTCCTCAAATTAGCCACCACAAGTCGAGCCAGTAGCCGCTTCCCCCCCATCGTCAGATGCTGGCCATGGCGAGTAAAGTGCCGCCTCCCGATGGTGTTGAAGTCCAGCAGTACGGATCCTTCACATCTGGCACACAACTCCCTGATGTAGTGGTTGACCAGAGTTGTCTGCTTGTTGACGGGGTGGTCGGTGGAGAGATCGTGGCGATATGGCATTGTCGACACCACGACCTTCGCAGTGGAGGTGCGCACGATGATCTGCTGCTCCAGGTGCTGAAAGATCGTTGATGATTCGCCGGCTCCGACGTCATTTCGCACCGGCAATTAGGACATAGCAGTTGCCCGGAAGAGGGGGTTGACCGCCCCCAACCACACCCAACAGTCCGGCCCCAGGCTTGCACACCCCAAGCACACTCGTCTCCGCGGTAACGAGGGACTGGACCAGTCCAGCCAAGGAGCGAACGTGGCTGTCCCCTCGTCAATCACAGTTGAAAAGACCACTGGCGTTACAGATGTCTCGGTGTTGCGTGTTTTTTGCTTGGGTTGCTTTTTTAGGCGTTTTTGCTTACTTTTATTTTGTTCATGCTTTTTAACGATAGATTTTTTAAAAGTAGATGTTTTAAGAGTGTTATTTTTAAGTATTTCCGGTGTTTCGCTCAATATATCGTATTTATTTTGTATTTTTATCGGTTGATTCTTTTTATTCCTCCTACAAACAGTCCATTGCTCGAATTTTCCTCTTTCACCTCTTTACATGGGCAACTGCTACTTCTCGATTTCAGCTGTTCGATCTCCGCCTCCAACCCTTCGATGGTGGTTTTGAGACTGTTTACAAGATCGCGAACCTCAATGCACTGCCTGTTTTTGCACTCGGTGGACCGCTGCTCGCCGGGTTCAATCGGTATAGTATCAGCTACGGAAGATGAAGTCGAGGGTGTCTCATTCCGTGAGGGATTCACGACGAACAGTTCATCAGTAAACTGGAGCAGGCGCCTGTCCGACTCAATGGTATGGTCCAATACGTCTTGTAACTGCTTGCGGAGTTCGGCCACCTGAGTCCGTAGAGAGGAGTTCTCCGCTTGCATCTCAGCCAAACAAGTTGATTTATTACTTGGAGTCGGGGTCGCGGGCTGTATCGGTGTTACAGCAGCATTACTATGAACAGCAGCAGACGAAGGTGTGGACGCAGTTGAAGCTAGAGGCGAGAAGTTCGCAGTCGCAGGCGACAGTGAATGGCGAACATTTTGTTGAGGAATACTGCTGCTAGGTGTGGAGCAGGCCGCTGGAGGTAGTGTGAACAAGGAAGTTGACTGCGCGGGGCCCGGAGATTTCATCTGTTGCATCGTGACGGCATGCGCTCCCGTGTGTTTGTCATTAACAATTGACAGACTAGTCACATTTGCATCCGTTTTTATAGACGCACCACAGTTCTTGCTAGTCAGACAGCGCCAGTTTATATCTCCTGATTTTAAAGTTCTTTGCTGTCTATATTTGTAATTTTTAAATAAAATACATGGTTTGCCCGCGGTCGTTTTTTCAACTGTAAAGTCCATTTTTACGATAGACAATTTAAAATGCTAAAGCAGTTATTTTAATTAATTTTTATTTTAGTGTTCATTCGATAATAAAGCTTTAATCTATCTAAAATATAAAATAAAATTATTTAAAATATTTACAAAACAAATTATTAGTGGCAAAAATATCAAAGTAGACAGCGAGATTCGAACTAAGGACCCTCGACTTCGGAGAACTGTACGTTACCGATACCCCCAGCAGAGCTGATAACGAAGCTAATCACTCATTAACTGATAATGTGCGGCGCTCCGTGATAACGTCGAAATGGGTATTGTATTAGACACGTCAAGCCTTGTTAGTAATTGTTTGGTTATCTTTATAGTTCGTGTCTACTTACAGTACAAAATTAGCTGTTTCAATTTATTAAAACCTACGGCCACGTCAAATAATTATGTCACGTCCAAAACATTAAACACGAATTCGACGAAAAAACAGTTTAAAATTAAATTGGAATCACGGAACGACACAACCCACTGTTTGTAGTATAGGACCAGGCCTACCAACAACCAACAACCAAGAGTGGCCTAATTACCGACTATAATAACTACAGACCAATCTCTTTACTTTCTACCTTTGCTAAAGTGTTTGAAAAGTTAATGAAGAAAAAGCTAATTAAATTTCTAGAAAAAAACAATTTTTTTCAGCAACAATCAATTTGGTTTTAGGAAAGGTTTAAATACTGAAGCAGCATTAAAAAGCTTCATGGATAATGTGTATACAGGAATAAATTCAGGGCAGAAAGTTAGTGCTTTACTTTTTAAATATTAAAAAAGCGTTTGATACTGTAGATCACAAAATCCTTTTACAAAAGTTATACGGTTGTGGTATTCGGGGAAATATTTATTCTTGGTTTGTTAGCTATTTAACAAAGAGAAAACAATGTGTCAAAATTGATAATTCTTTTAGTGACTTCGGGTTTATACAATGTGGCGTATCTCAAGGGTCAGTTTTAGGCGCAGTAGTTTTTATAATCTACATAAATAATCTTTGTGATTCAAATTAAAATGGAAATATTACATCTTTTGCAGACGATACAGCTTTATCGTATATAAAAAAATAATTAGAGCAAGAGATGAATTCAGACCTTGAAGTACTGCAGTGGTGGTTTTCAAAAAATAACATGTTATTGAGCCCAGAGAAAACTAAGTTCATCAATTTTAGTTTAAAAACAGATCAGCAAATTTTTAGTAATTCAATTTTGTATCGATGTGTCAATTGTTTGTGTAGTAAAATTCAGTGCCAACAGAACTGTGCTGTAGTATACCAGTGCGAAAATTTAAAATATTTAGGAGTCATGCTAGATAGAGAAATCAACTGGAAGACACATATTGAAATTTTAAAACGCAAACTAAACAATATTCTAAGATTTTGTTATTTTTTACAATACATTTGTACCGAAGAAGTGTTAAGAATGCTGTACTTCTCTTTGGCCAATAGTGGGCTTGACTATGGAATATTTTGTTGGGGTGGAGCCTATTAAACAAATCTAAAGCCACTTCTAACTCAACAAAAGAAATTCATAAGGTTGATTAAACGAAAACGAAGAATGGAGAAATCTTTTCCTCTTTTTGTTGATTTAAATATTCTTCCCCTTAAATATATGTTTGTTTATAAAGTCTTAAAATATTTTATGTCATAAGTGGCAATTTACCAGAATTAAAAAATAGCTACAAAAAACAAATTAAGAAAGCAAGAACCAATACCAGTTCCAAAGCCTAACTTAGCATTTTTTTCAAATAGTTATTGTTTTTTGGGACCTAAAATGTTTAGTATAATTTCTTCAATTATTAGTTGTGAGAATATAAAGTTATTTTAAAAAAAAACATTAAAGAAGTGGTTATTGGGTTTCTTCTCTGCATAGATTCCTAGTTAATTAAAGAACGTAACAGTAAATCTTAGTTTGAATTTATTTAAGTGGATTTTCATTTGCTTTGTAACTGCAGTAGCACACTTTTAATCAATTTTGTTTAGGAGCTTATACAAAATTCAAAGTTTTGTTGAAATTTTCTTTGAACTGAAAAAGATTTTTGTTATAAAAGGAACCTCTCCACAGGCACTTGCCTCTAGAGGCCCTTGTTATTTTTGAAAATATTTCTTTTAATTTACAAGTGTGTTTGTTTTAATTTTATTTACAAGAATGTTAAATTTTTATTTAAGTTTGCTCATTAGGTTTGTACATTGTGTATACATTTGGTTGTTTAGGTTAATTTATTGATTTATTACATTGTGTATACCATTGTATATAATGTGTTATTGTAATATTTTCAAAAATAAACCATATTCTATTCTATATATATATATATATATATATATATATATATATATATATTTATTTATAAAACCCTTCTATTATAATCACATTCCATTATTACTAAGCATTGGTAGTATTTTAACGTTGAGAAAAATATTGTAATATTTTATATAACTACATAAATTTACCCCGAGCTTCGAAAGCAATTTTCTACTAGGTAATACAAGTATAAAAATTTTGGAAATTCATAGTAATTCATGTGTTTGCATGATTAAAATTAAAAACTACTGAGTCCATGTACTCCCTCCATGTACCTTTTCCATTTCTACCTGTGTCATATTCTAAATGATTCTGAATGTCAGTAATATTTACATGTAATGGATGAGTGTTAGTGAAGCATTAATGAGTAAAAAATTCATTTCTGTCTGTATGTTTACCTGTTTGTCTGTCCACATGACATATCAAAATCTAACCGACCTATAAACTTCACTCTTTGCATCACAATTCATGTCTGTACAGATAACACTATTTTCGATAATGGTAAAAGACACTAAATAGGTTTTGTCTGAGCGTTAGCAAATGTTTTAATAATGCTTTTATGGTTAGCTAAGATGGTTATGCTATAAATAAAATAGCATAATATATAAACTTGTAAACTAAACTGGGAACAATAATATGAGATATAACATTTACCATATTGACACTTGTAGCTTAGTCATACAATACAAATGCAAAATGATATTGCATTTTTAAGTCTATGTTAAGAGTAAGACACAAGATTTAATTGCAGCACACTTTTGCATTGTAGTACCCTCCGTTTCTCACATGAAATTTAATTTTTTTAACTGATTTGAAACATAACTCAATGAAAAATTTGGAATGTATCGTGTGGCAAAATATGTTGAGAAAGATTTTAGACTTTTTTGATGCTTAGTTTTGATTGAAACTTCATTTCTACATACACAAGAATAAGTTCTATGATGTACAACAATAGAATTTGAAGGCACTACAGTGATTTAGGTCAACAATGATTGTTGCTACTAGTGGTAAAATAATGTGGATAGCATATTACAGTAAAGATTACCAGGAAAAAACTTTTGCACTTTAACAAACAATATTTTTTATTTTTTAAACATAGAATGTTACACAATAATAAAAGTAGACTTGTAGGAGATATGCGTTCAGGAAGATAGTCCCTTTTAAAAAGGATTCAAGTAAATATTAGTAGTATATTGAAACAGTTAATTGATAAACAATTATTTGAACTATAACTCATGCATATTGTAACACATCAATCATGTAATAAAATAAGAACAACAATAACTAATCAATTTAAGAGTCGATTATTACAACAACAAAAAACACATTCGTGAAGGTTCATGCAAAAGTAACTAATAAATACATATTCAACTCATATAGTCTTACTATGTAAGAGATTAAAACAAAATCGTTTCTATCGCGGATGAAACGTGACCAGAAGCGGAGTCTTGCTAAACATGACCACCCTTAGCTCGTACTCTAAGTCTGACATTTTAGTGTGTGACGTCACTCGCACCCGTCTCAGGATATGGACCAGGGCTGTCTTCAGGATCAACATCGCGTATATGCCTTGCCTGAGAACACAATTTGGAGATTAATGTATATTTAGATGAAATA
The DNA here is from genome assembly GCF_021130785.1 of Homalodisca vitripennis. NCBI lineage: Eukaryota > Metazoa > Arthropoda > Insecta > Hemiptera > Cicadellidae > Homalodisca > Homalodisca vitripennis. The sequence goes on from NW_025780839.1 coordinate 6,648, forward strand.
CACTTCAAAGATTATGTTTTAGAATTTTTGGGAGATATTAATATATCTTCAATAAATAAATATTTCAGATGTTACATTTTCCATGTCTTTTAGTTTATTCACTATCTTATATAAGATTGTATTAGATTCAAAGGATATAAAGGACTCTTAGTTCCCGACGCATGTACGTTTATGGCGCACTCCAAATTCCACTAATAGGGTCTCGAGATCCAAACGTGTCTGTCCAATGCCGACATGGAATTTATCACCTGGGTGTGAGGTTAGATACCACCTAGGCTTGTTATCTTTAACCTCGAGTTTCTCAAAATACAAAATAACGTGTTTATTTATTTATTCATTAACAGCATACGCCATTTTACATTATTACAGAAAACAAACAAAGATGGTCAACAGAGTATATCAAGAATTATAAATACTGTTAATTAATAGATATTTAACGAATTAATGAGTGACTAACAATAATATAATAAAGTCCACGAAAAGAAAACAAACAGTAACTACAATACTTGTTATGCAAGCAAATAACAAGAAACTAAATACACAAAATTTGACTAAGTAACACTTAACAATATAAAAAAATCAAGCAAAGAACGTAAGTATTAAAAAAACAAATAAATATTTATAAAAATAACAATATAAATCATTAATTACATATACAATGAAACAAATATAACTAAGAATAAATGTGTATGAATAATGACAACGTAAACAAATCAACAAAATAAATGGTCAAGGTAACAAACAAATACTGTAGAATAAATTATAACAGTCATGAATTGAATAATGAGACATCAAAGAACAGGCTGATTGTTTAGAAATGTCCTCCAGCTGATTACGTACATAGCCCTAGAATATTCAGTAGTGAGTCCTAAGTTGTGTAAGTGTCTCCTGATATGAGTCCAGTAGTAAGGAAAATAACCCGTATCAAAAGTCCTGTGTTTAGCTTCATCAGCCAGTTTATTAATTTGATGTTATTGACTCTAACGAGTTTCTTACCAAATTATTACCCAAAGAAACTATGCCACCGATGACAGTACTTATCGTTGAACCATTTCCAAATATATTGGTAACCAGATGACTTATTTATACCACAAGATAATTCAGGCCCAAGAAGGCACTTTTTGAGAGGTTTCTCACCAAGTAGTTAACGGGTTCATTGCTTCCTAATATGACAATTTCCAGGAAGCCCGCTGAGATGTACTTCGTAATTCATTACGACTAGCTAGAACGGAATAAGTCTGAAGGATTTCCATGCCTGCTTCGAGGGTCGTAAGAGAGGCTTGTTCATCACATAGTAACACTGTCCTTTGATTATTGTATATTAATGAATGAAAAAATAGTGTAGGTAGATTTCAAATTTTTAATCAACCTCAAAAAGAAGTAGATTATGAAAATCTATCTGTTTATATATTAATTTTTTATGTATGTCCACAGATCTTTACAAAAAATATCCAATCGAATTTTGCTGCTTCAGAATAGTTCTTCATAAATATTTAAGGTTTGGAAAAGTATACTACCAGGAAATTGGTTTGAAGGTGTTCATGAAAAGGACGTTTTCGTGTTTGGCTTCAAAAAGACGTTCATATTTGAAGATAAATAAAAAGACCGTCCTGGAGCAATAGAGCAGAACTGAGTTCTGAGATTCTAATTTTCAAAATCACTAAATTTCCTCAGAATTACTGTGACACTTTTCCTAATCTATATCAGTGTTTAAGAAAACTATTGAAAACTATTTTGTAGGAGTCCTTTGAAACATGAAACATGGAGAAACAAGACGAAATAAGTTACTGAAATGCAGTTTATAATTATGATTCTAACTTTAATAGGAGGTACAGTATGTTCCTTGTTCTCGGTTATGAAACATTACCCCGTATATTTAGAAGGAATGCAGAAAGAAAGAAATGTCTATTTGATGCGTGGCCTTTTTTTACAATACGCGTGTTTCTTGAATTTGGCAGAGCATTAGGACATTTAGTGGTATGGGTTTTGAGTTACTTTCGGATTATTATATAAAATTATATTTTATTTGTTTAATATCTTGATTTAATTTAAATTTGTTGAAGCCAGTTTATTAAGATTTAAGAAATTATATTAGTTTTATACTTTGTCTTGCAATGTTATATTACCATGAATGTTAATAATTTCTTACGAAATAAATGTTAATGAAAGTACGCAATATTAACCAATTCGGTATTAATTTTAGTTTAAAAATTGGAAATAAAACGTAAATATTACGAGGATTAGGGGTACTCTTATATTTCCCTGCCAACAAAAGAATATTTGCAAGCTTATGGCTATCAAAATTCAATCACTTTGTTATATGATGTTACTCACCTATGCAGTTGCGGGGGCCAGCGCTGAACGGGACGAAAGAGTAGTTGTGTCGCAGTCTTTTCTGTTCCGGAGAGAACCGTTCAGGCTGAAACTGTTCAGGATTTGGGAACCGTTCTTTGTTCCAACCCATAGCGTGGAGCATCAGCCCCACCCGACTACCGGCTGGTAGAGTACAGCTGGCTAGAATCAAACAGTGTTTACGTAGTTGCGCTAACAAAGTAGCAGGTGTGCTTATGCTAGGTTATTGCATTCTACATTACTGAGAAAGTCAACCATGATGCTATAAGCAATAAGATACTTTTATGAATGAAAATGCACTCTTTACTTTTTATTTATTTGTAGCCGGATGTGGTGTGATAGTACTTCGTAACGTTCATTATACTTGTATACCTTAGTAAATCTAAACCCACTAAATAGCATATACATGACAAACCGCAAAACACTCAAAACGAGTTTTTAAACCAAATGTTGCAATTTAATTAATAAAACAGTATTTGCAGATTAATATTTAAAGCATAACAAACTACGTGTTTGTACAATTATAACAAAGCAGTTTTATGTGCATGTCACAACAGAATTAACCATCACATTAAAAGTAATTATTATAAAATTTATAGCCTAACCTAAATGGTTTTTGGCACATATTTTATACAACGAAGGAGGTAACCTTATCAAAACTGTAATAACAGTTTCCGATCAGATGACACCTCAGACGCGCCTTGGCATCTTTATTATTAGGTTATTTCGTAAAATATTTGGCCATTGAGGTAAATATTTTTGGGCCGTAGAAATATAGTAATTGTTTAAACAAACAAGACCTGAATTTTCATGTCCTAAACTCTGATTTGCTTTTGGGAATTGTAGTTATGTTTTACGATAGAAAACTTATTCAGGCACCGGAAGGCAAATATAAAAATGTATGTGATAATGAGTAGTGACGGAAACGTCAAGACACCATCCGCGCACGTTAGATGCGCAGTGAAGTGAATATTATAAAGTGAAGGAAACAAAAGCGCATGTTAACTTCATACTCTACTTTGTACGGCTACCCTCTAAAAATCAAAGAGAACTGTGTCATTGGTTAAAATACTTTTCAGAATAAACAGACTTGGTCATTAGTCAACTATATCTAATAAATGAGATAAACTACTTTTTTAAAATCTAATATTAAAAATAATATAACTCTTAGTATTTAATAGGACCATAATATAAGCATGCTTCTATGCTAGGCTACCAGGCTGCAAACAAATAAGAAAGGACTTACTCATTTTGGTGAACAGATCATCGACTTACCTAACTTAGTATCACTCGCAGCATGTCTCATGGTCATAACAATGCTACCGTGTAGCCTAATGTTTTCTATAATGACCTGGTCCAGGTACGTCATTGCGTTAGTGTCGGCATAGGTGACGTCACGCTCGAGGTCTCCCATTACTTCCTGGATCTCCGTGAATATCTTTTCCTAAACATGAGCGCTAGAATGTAATTAGTACACTGTGGCTGTGATGGCACGATGCAGTTCCCCAACTACATTCTCCATAAATATTTCGTTCTAAACATGAGAGCTAGAATGTAATCAGATACATTGCGGCTGTGATGACACGGTGCTGTTTTCCAATTATTTCTCGGGTCTTCATGAATATATTTTCCCACACATGAGCGGTAGAATGAAATTAGTTACACTGTGGCTGTGATGGCACGGTGCAGTTCCCCAACTACATTCTGGTTCTCCATGAATATCTCGTTCTATAAATGAGATCTAAAATATGATTAGATATAATTCGGCGTCAACGTCATTGTGCAGTTCCCCAACTACATTCTAGAATATAATTAGATATACTTCGGCGGTACCATCAGGTTGCAGTTTCCAAACTGCATTCTGGTTCTCCATGAATATCTCGTTCTATAAATGAGATCTAAAATATGATTAGATATAATTCGGCGTCAACGTCATTGTGCAGTTCCCCAACTACATTCTAGAATATAATTAGATATACTTCGGCGGTACCATCAGGTTGCAGTTCCCCAACTACATTCTGGTTCTCCATGAATATCTCGTTCTATAAATGAGATCTAAAATATGATTAGATATAATTCGGCGTCAACGTCATTGTGCAGTTCCCCAACTACATTCTAGAATATAATTAGATATACTTCGGCGGTACCATCAGGTTGCAGTTTCCAAACTGCATTCTGGTTCTCCATGATTATCTCTATTATAATTATATGTTATTCGGTGGCTTAAGTCACGATGCAGTTCCCTGACAACATTTTGGTTCTCCATGAATATCTGTTTTTAAACATAAGAGTTGAAATATAATTAGATATACTTCGAAGGTGACATCAGGTTGCCACTTCCGAATTACATTCTCGTTCTCCATGATTATTTCGTTCTATACATGAGAGCTAGAATGTAAATATAGATAATTTGGTGGTGACGTTAGGGCTGAGTTCTCCAGCTACGTTATGGATCTTCATGAATATCTCGTTCTAAACACGATATCTAAGATTTAATTAGATATACTTCAGTGATAGTCACGGTGCAGTTATATACTATACTATAATACACTAACGTAGTAGTTATTTTATTTCACATATATATATATATATATATATATATATATATATAACTTGATTATTTTAAAGTGATATCTAGCAAATATTTCATTACTCATTTTAACCCTCTTCAGATAAATCGATTGTGTTAACGTACACAAAGCATCTTTAGCAGAGCTGTTTACATCGTTGAGAGTTTTAATAGAGTTAAAGTCTATCACTTCATAAATAAGTGGAAATTTTTCAAATTAGGTACTGTATCACTTTAGTACATAATTTATTTTAAAATAAAGAAAATTGAACATTTTAAATGAATAAATGTCATAAGAAATATTCTAATACTTATAAATGTTCTATAGTCCTGAGGTAGAAATGTATTGACAGGATTAAAATTCGTTATGTAATTTTTACAACAAGGATTCGAGTTCAGGTCGGGAACGATGTTTGGTAAAATTAGTTGACTTCCACGACGTGACATTAGACTTAGCTGTTCTCCTATATTATACCTTTGGCCCGTCAACAGTTGATATGAGCGAGAGAACCTTGCCTTAAAGGTCGGGTGCTGGAACAATCAGAAGGCTTGGATAGTAAGTAATAAAAAGGGGTATTAGATGGGAGTTTTTTCGTATCTGTAATATGATTGACTCGGCCATACAGTGTGTTGAAATGAGTAAAGATTATGTGCATTAGTAGAAAGAAGAAAGACCTTTGACGCCTTAGGCGTTGGAGCATCTTTAATTGAATTGGGCAGTCTGGTGAGGAAAATCACACCCACTTGCGGGGGTAGGCGTTTATAAACCACAGTTCTGTGTCTCCCAGTTTGATAGTTTGCTCTGCTACATGTCCCATACATGTGTATGTCTTGGAATATGGTTTAAGCAAATTGACTCATACAAAACTAAGTTGTCTCCAAAATAATTTGAGGCACGGCAGAGTCAACAGCTGCAATTTTTTGAAAGCTTGCCGGCACGACTCTCTAAATTTGATTTTTATTTCTCATTTTAAGAGATCAAATTTAAAATATCATGATTTTCTTTACTTGAGTAAAATATTCTCAAATCTGTGGAATTATTCTAAATTTGTTATTACATAATATACATATTATATAATTTAAATATATATTATACATAGTTGTATATTTGTGAATCTGATAATAATGTGTGGTAAACGCTGTACATTACCTGGACTTCCGGGTGGTGTCCTAGTGTGAAAAGTGTAAGAGCCAGAGCTGAAACAACTGTGTCAGATGCCTAAAACAGAAAAAACATTTCCTGATCATTTCAAAAACGACTAAACTATTTTATGTGTTCACGCTTAATCAATAAGAGTGTTGTAGATCTTAACATGTAATACATTCAAGAGGCAAATTAGCATTTTAATAGTTGAATAGCTTAGCGAAACTTTGTAATATAACATTCACACATGTGATTCTGACAAAAATACAACTTTGTCGTTCTGTCAGTAACTTAATCATTTTCTCGTGCCAATATGATTTATGAATGATTAAGAAATACATTATTATAATATAGTGATTCTTATTAATTCATATAATATAAAACAAACGGAATGGCGTTTGGCTTCAGAAAACGGAATGAGCAAACATTTTAGGCCCTCATTTATGGATTCTAAGTCATCGCCTAGAAGTAAAAATAATAGTATAAAAGTTAGATTTTTCATATTTAAATTCATAAAATTTCATTTTATAACGGTTTGAATAAGGCCTATACAATTTCTGGCAGTCTGGCACTACTCAGTAGTATATGGAAGCTAGTACTTACTAAGCGCCTCATTATGAGGTCTGCCAAACCCTTATTTTCCAGCAACCAGCGCTTCTCAATTTCACATAGTTCAAATCTTTCCTGCCGAAAGATAAACTCATCTATAAAGTACTTTGAGAGAGAGGTCACTTGGCTGAGTAACAGTTTGCAAATGTTTGAGATCAAGCTTTAAGTCACCTGTTACTGTAGTGTACTGAGATGTTAAGAATCTTGCTGGTTTAGATGCTATCATGCCGGTGTTTACGTTGCAGCAACTGGAAGTGGACGGCCACACACAAGACACACACAACAGACACGTGACACATGACACATGACACATGACACATGATTAGACGTCATGACAAGTAACTCGATCCCAGTTATCTCACTCTAGTGGTTGCTTATATAAGTATATTCACGTGGTGATAATGGCTGCGTCTTAAATGACACTCCTATTAAATGTTATTTAGAGCCTGAGCTTAGCTCTGAGTATTTTTAAGTACGTGGTCTTAAAGAAATGGGTTTACTTCCAGTTAAATTCTACAGGAATCGATGAAATATCATCTAAAACAATGAAGACTTGTGCAGATCAAATTTTTATACCTCTTGTAACCATTTTCAATAAATCATTCAAAGAGGGAATTTTTGCATCCAGCATAAAAATATCAAAAGTCATGCTAAAAAAAAAAAAAACTAAAATCTGAAGAGAGTACAAATGTGAAAAACTATAGGCCTCAGACTATTTTTCTCTTGTATTTAAGTGCAAACCATTGTTGTGAGAAAATTTTTCCTTAACTGCCCTTAAATAACTATGGTTAATAACAGATGATCTAGGTTTTTCGCTTGGCACTTAAATGCCTTAATTTCCCATTTTCCTGATATATTACAGATGATTGTATTATTTAGGCTATTGTTTTCTAATTCAAGAACTAGAAAACGATTGGTATATCTTATTGTTTTTTCATTACTATGTCGAGAACAACTGAACTCTTAGAACCAACTCACACTAAACCCAATCTTGGCTAAAATGTTTTTACAGGAAATGCATTTGTGCCCTAGGGTGAGCTTATATGAACTACTAACTTACTAGCTATGTCAGCAAACATTAAGTTTCAGAGCGGACCAGTATCTTGCTTAAGATTATCCTATTACTATTACCAACTCATAAAAATACATAACTTTCATTAAAAAACCTCAGTTTTCTAAATAATTTTTTATATAATCAGCTTTACCATTTGAGTTAGGGAGGAACCCATAAAATTACTCTTACGATTCATACTCAACATTGCTGCTAAAAAACTGAAAATAAAATAAAAATTAGTGTCATCGTCCCGTCTACTATTAAGAGAGGATTTCCCTCCGTTTTTTAAATTATGGAATTTAGATTTGTTAATAGGTCGGCCAATTCTATTTCTTGTTTATTCCCAGCTTCTATGTCTAAGCTAATGTTAGCAATAATTTTATCTTTAGCATTACAATTAGACTACAAAGACAAAATTCATGAGTTATATTTTTCCAACTCGTTAATAAAGTCGACTAAACTAGAGGATATGATTTTATTATTCAGAGAAATATATTTATCTTCACGAATGAGGTCCAGCTCATTAAATGAAGCATCGAAATCACGTTATCATCGCTATTTCTCCCATTCAAGACGGGGCTCATGAGTTAGAATGAAGGTCCTTAACTAAACCATAGTATTGAGGCTAGTATTTAAAATTTATTGATTTCCATTATTTGTTTATTGTAACAAATCCAATATCTTTTTCGATTTGTATATGATCTTTAAAAATGTGATATGCATTTTAGTTAAGCAATTGATTAAATATGTATTTTTAATTCATACAAATCTTTTATATTACTTCTTAAGTTTTCATATTGTTCAAAATATTTTCATATACTTATAGCTAATATTTATCATAAGGTAGATTTCGAATCAATGCGCCATCGCATTATGTAAATTTTTTGAGTCCCAAGGAGGTGTTAGCGGGCTCTTTTAGCATTAACCCTCCAACTGTTGTTTATCAAAATTTTGATAAACATAACCCTTAGCGGATTGTTGTTCGTCAATATTTTGATAAACAAACATTCCCTTGCATAATCACTCATAACAGTATATTCCGGCAACGTATCGATTCGATTCATGCACCATTGGATTCGGGGGAAAAAAGCCTAAGGAATACTATAGTTTTATTCCTCTTTATATTGTAGTTGCAACGTACCAAGTTTGTAGTTTGGAACGTAAAAGATGTGACCGCCATGTTGTCGATGCCGTCTGAGTTGTTGATGTGACGAGTCGTGTTTATTAGTAAGTTTTAGTAGGTTTATTTGTGTTTTAGTGTTGTGTTTAGTGTGTGGTGAATTGTTAAATATTGCAGTAGTGCAAATAAATATATTTTAGAATAAATAAATTTCTTGAAAATTTTTCGCAAAATTTTTGAGTAATGACAAAATGAAACTTTTTTCGACTCTTCAAAAAAAAAGTTATGGAATTTATTTTTACTACTGCTGTATAATTTACTTCATTCTGAGTACTAAAATATGCATTATAACATGTATAGAAGTAAAACTGTATTAGTAAAACTTTTATTAGCAAACTCTTACATATACACCCTATTTTCACAATTTATGCGCATCGCTGCTTTTTGTTATATAGTGTTATTATAGTTTCATAAATTTGTATAATGCTTATGTGTTTCTGAAACTAGAATAAATTTGACACACAATGGTACTCTCACTTTTATAGTTTTCTTACTATAACTTGGTTTGCTAAGTATGGTCCCCCCCAAATAAAAAAAAAATTTAAATTTTGAATTCCATGGAAAAAAAATTTTAGTAAACATTTTTTTAAGGCCAAATTTAAATACTAATATTATTATATGTTTAATTCTGAACACAAAAATATATACTTCTATATATATAACTTTTAATTTATATTTTTAATAAATTTTTAAAAAAACCCTTGCACGAGGCTCGAAAACATGCCGCCACTACAGGAAAAAATGACTGCCAGTTGGAGGGTGAAGGATGCGATAATGATTAGGCTTGTTAGATTTAACATATTTCCCAGACTCAACCAATAAAATCGGATGATAGATAAATAAAATATTTTAATTGAAGTACATAGACTGTATTTTATGGGGTTTAAAGTGATATTCATGCTTACATTAAAATTATACTAAAACAGGTTGGGAGATGGAAATACCTTCCAGTGGCTATCACTTAATTAAGGAATGTTTAGTATAATTATTATATGCCCTAGCGTCCCGATTATTTAACAGGAAATCGCGTATAAAACGATTTGACCTTAATAGTTTATTTTATTCCTAATTAAGTTAAATCGCTTATATTTCATTTAACTCACTTAGTTAAATATTAAATTAATTTTATCCTACGTCAGAGATTAACGTATTAATTAATAACCACAATTAAGATGTGCAATCCTTATTATTTCATTAAATTTAATGAAGACAAGTGTCAGTGATCTGCAAACTAACATTTTTATGCCATTAAAAATAAATGATTAAACTTATATTAAAACAATTTTCAAATTATAAAATTCAAGAAATTGAACTGCACATATGCCTCTTTAAATGTTTGCCTCATAAATATCGTTTTTTAAGTAATGCGTGATTTATGAACTTAACAAAATTTTATTTGTTATTTTAAAAACATTTATAAAGAATATTTTAACAAACAACTTTTGATTTTAGAGCCAGCATTAACGTTTGCTGATCTAAATCTACAAACTTCTAGATTAGTTTGAGATTTTCTTTATAAGAGCAAGAAAATTTTTAAAATTCTTACACTTACTTAACTGGTTTATAAGAAATACATGTAATTTTCTGCTAATGGAATGTACGATAAAACATTATAATGTTTTACGAAAAATTCATTATTAAAATCTATTTAAACTATAATACTAACTGACCAATCATATTTTAATAATAACTAAAGGTCTATAATGAAATATAAACATTTATCTGTGCGTTATTTTATAGTTAGAATCAGTATTGAATAGATTTCCTGCAAAATCTATTTAGTTTATTGAATCACAGTTCTTAGTGTATATACTTACAATTATTGTCATGCTAATAAGTTCATCCCTCCAATCATGGTCCCCTGATACTACTGGCAGATTTTCAAACATTACATCCAGCAAGTTTATGCCTGACAAGCCTGAAAATTAAACATAAATATATGACTAAATTTGTATTATGTTTATATTCAAGTGTTATATAGTTACTTGGTTTTAACATTGAATGATTCCTTTTTATTACTAACAGAATGTATAAAACTTTAATAGTAGCAAACGTCCTAAAAAAATACTTCCTGATGATGAGGTAGATTATGATGTCTTTATAGTATTTTTGTGGCATTTCTTTAGTTCATGAGGAAACCATACGTACTAGTTCCCTCCGTCCATCTAACTGAAATTAAATTGCATTAGACCATAGGTCACTACACAAACTCTACCTAAATACGTATGCTTAATAAATAAATTGATATTATTTAGTTTATGGATCTTAAGGAACGAATTACGTACAAACAAAATTGACATATTTATTGAAGTACGTGTAATAAAATTAATGTATTGTGCACGTATAAAACATTTTTGTAATTAAGCATCTTAATATTGTAACGTTTAATTTTTTTTATATGTCTGTGATTTACCATTATAAACATTTGAGTCCAGAATTTTTGGAATTTAGTTGATTAGAATAATATTATAGAGCTTATCCTTCGCAAATTTTATTGAAATATGAAGCTGAAACTGAAAAATTTAAAGACAAAAATCCTAAATATGATAAAGTTTATAAATAATTGTTAACACTTTATTAAAATCATTATAAATACTTTAATTTTGCAATACTTTTAACAAATTTTACTAAATGCTTTTGAAATTATTTCTAAATGATTGGTGGATTATCAAGATTATTCGGGCAATATTGAGATAGCAGGGTTTAATGGTTTTTATCCAAGTAGCAAGCAACATTTTAACGATCCAAATAAAGAAACATAGTTTAATATTGACTTTTGAAATATTTTGTAACGATAAAAATTTCAATTTTATACTTATGGAACAAAAGACGTCATATCTTGGAACAAATGATATTAGATTAATTTACAATTTCATACAGTTTTTATTTTCTGAAATTGAAATAAGAAAACACAATAAATGTATAGGAGGATTATAGCGAATTAAGTATAATTAAAGAAACCATTTCTTATTATAAAAGTGATGTTATTTCTTAAAATTCAAATGGGTTTGAAATAACTTTTAAATTTAGAAAATTTAAAGCGGTTGGCAATGTATTTAATTTCAGATTAGAATTATTTGAAAATATAAATTGTACTATCTATAAAGATGGGTTTTATAACAAATTAGTTTCATAACAGCTGAAGACGATAATGTGGTATTAAAAACAAAAACTGTATGTATTGAGTATAACATATTTCTGGAACAACTTATTAATTTGATATTATAAATATTTATAGAAATATTTTCAATACTAAATTTGTTAGGCAGATTAATCAATAACAAAATCCTTCTAAATTAGATGTTTTTAATGTAAATATTATATGAAAGTGAAAGAGTGAAATTAAGTGGTTTTTATCATACAGATGAATTACAAAATTTCAACATTTCTGGAAATTTTTTCAGAATTATGAATAAGATGTATAAATTTTTTAAGAAGCTTTACTGCAAAAATGTTGAAATTTATTACATATCCAAATCATTTATAGAAAATAGGCCAAAGTATGTCATCGATGAAACAAAGAGTTTGACAAATATTACTGGTTCAAAAACATTATTTATCAATATGAGTTTTCAAAATGTTGTTGCAAATGCGTTTTATTATGTTGTTGTTTCTGAGAAGTGTTTACCATATGATGTAATTAAGAATGGAAATTCAGTAATTTGTTAAAAAAATATTTATAAAACGTTCGTTGAATATTGTTGATATTTTGTGCACTGATAGAATTATTCATTCTTTATTTCAATAGAATATCTAAAAATATTGCGGTGATATAAAGAAAAATATATATCAAGATCATCTTAATGGTTGGGTTGGAAGTGATGATTTAATGGTTTTTAATATTTGCTGATCCTATGTACCAAATGTAATCGAAAAAGCTGTAATAGTTCATGAGATATACTAGTTTCAACTAATTAACAGATTTTGATCAAATTAGGTACACATATTGATCAAAATTGGTACACATATAGTAACTACCTAATTCTTTCGATTTAAATTATCCACGAGGGCGAAATCATTCCCGATTTTTTAATACTCATGTCAAAATAAAAAAATTATTGGAGAAACCTGAAACTTAAAACACAAACGAGTTCGACTGAAATTGTTATTAAATAACAAAAAATTAAAATCAACCCCAATCATCCCTTATTTTAACACTGATATTTTCTTATTTATGGTACTTTAGACTTAGAATTTAAACAGCAGCGGTTTATGTTCCTTTGAATAGTAATTTTGGGTTGAGTTTCGGTCTATCCCAAAAGTGTTCTAGAACCGCGATATTACTATCTACTGCTATATCAATATCGGTGAGTTGGCATCTATTATCATTTTCTATCGCTCTTTCTATCTCATGTTTAACGTGTCCTATCTCCGGATGTAGCTGTTTCTTTATTGCAATCTCTAAAACTATACATTTGTGGCCTCCGAGCCAGGTTCTTTGTCTCACTTTCCAAGCTAACCAGTATAAAAAGGGCAATGATATTTACCATATCTTCTTTGTGAAATTTACAGTTAGGGAATTGTGATAAAACCCTTCTAGCTAGAACCAAAGTTGTGGGACGGTATCTGTCTATTTCCATACGTGCAATTAGTAGAAACCTGGATCATATCATCAATAAAAAGGTACAATTATTCCTTCCAAATGAACAAAATAGTAACCATTTACTTACAATAATCATTTAACAATCTATAATAACAAGCAAATATGTACTCACGTTCGGTACTTGGACTTGTGTCTGGAATCCCTTCCTTGCGAACAGTTTCCTCTTCTTTACACATCTTTAAAAAGTTGATGTTTTATAATGCAAAAAGTAATACATAAAAGTGCAAATAATTCTGAATATAAACATAGGAGTATTAGATAATCTACTCATGGCCTATGGATTATGTTATTTGAGACCAATAATTAGTTGTTAGGAAGTGAAAAAGAATGTTTTAGAAATGGTGGAAAGTATAAGCTGAAATTTATACCTTACTGAATTGTTTCACGTTACTGTCAGAAAGTAAAATGTGTATAGACGCCATAATTGACTATTGATAAATAACCATCCAACTGTATTTATATGTGATATATGTTGTATTTAATGTAAGTATAAAAATAAAGCATTTAAAGAATTCCATTAAAATATATAATGCATAGTTTGTTTAGGAACTAACTTAATGTAGCAATTGTCAAAAATAACGTGTATAAAAGTAAATTTATTTGGGCGGGATTTGGTGCTATAAAATGTTTTCTTCCCCGTATTCTATAATTCATCTTTTTAGCACATCCAGTACTTCAACATACCTGATTGACAAAGTGCATACACCTGTCCAAAATTTTGATAGATCCCTCCAGCTCCTTCCAATAGAGGAATTTAAACAGCCATTCAATATGTAACCAAACCTTGAAAACACGTAGGACGACTATCCTGCCCACACTAAGAACAGAAGGAAATATGCGTAATTTAGTTTAAGGATAACAAAGCACATTAAATAATTAATTTCCTGCGAAAAGTACATTTCTAATTGCTAAATACGAACTGTAATGTGTGCTTACCTATCAGTTATGGATTTTACATCCTTGAAATCATCAATAATAACTTTTCTTGAAAGGTTCGTCCCTGAAACAACGCAGGATACATTGTAATTTACTGTAGTGCAATGGTTCAGTTTGTGTTTTACAAATAGTGAATTGAAACAGGGGCAGACAATAAAGGCTGTGGCCGTCTTAGTACGAGGTCATAAAAGTTCACCGAAGATAGTAAAGAAGGCGAGTATTGAAGGACTTCACGGAACTAAAGCGAGAATGTTGACATAAGTGAAGATACAGCAGGACAGACAGACGTACACAATTATTTATCCCAACTGTGAACCCACTGCACAAGAAAACTTACAGCTTAAGATTACATGCAAACATATACATCTAGAATATATATCATACGTGCAGGATAGTAATGTATTAAGATTGTAAGTAACCTATAGCAATAAATGTTTTTAAAAAGTGCTGCACATAAATCTAAATATATAGTGATAAATATAAGCTAACTACATTATATCAATAATACAATGCATTAATAAATAACTAACAACAATATATTTAAAATATATGTTTAAGCAATAAATATTAACAAGACGTTACGAATAATAATAGAAGTTCTATGAATATTTAAATTAAGGAATATTAAGACAGCAATAATAACTTTATAATCTGTGGCAGCAATGTAATTCAATTATTCTAGATTAGGACAGATATAATGTATCTCTACCTCACTTGAGCTCAGTGAGCAGAATATAAGCTATCTTTATCCTTATTGGAGATTAGGACAGATATAATGTATCTCTATCTCACTTGAGCTCAGTGAGCAGAACATAAGCTATCTTTATCCGTATTGGAGATTAGGTAAGATATAATGTATCTCTATCTCACTTGAGCTCAGTGAGCAGAACATAAGCTATCTTTATCCTTATTGGAGATTAGGACAGATATAATGTATCTCTATCTCACTTGAGCTCAGTGAGCAGAATATAAGCTATATTTATCCTTATTGGAGATTAAGACAGATATAATGTATCTCTATCTCACTTGAGCTCAGTGAGCAGAACATAAGCTATCTTTATCCGTATTGGAGATTAGGTAAGATATAATGTATCTCTATCTCACTTGAGCTCAGTGAGCAGAATATAAGCTATCTTTATCCTTATTGGAGATTAAGACAGATATAATGTATCTCTATCTCACTTGAGCTCAGTGAGCAGAATATAAGCTATATTTATCGTTATTGGAGATTAGGACAGATATAATGTATCTCTATCTCACTTGAGCTCAGTGAGCAGAATATAAGCTATCTTTATCCTTATTGGAGATTAGGACAGATATAATGTATCTCTATCTCACATGAGCTCAGTGAGCAGAATATAAGCTATCTTTATCCTTATTGGAGATTACGACAGATATAATGTACCTCTATCTCACTTGAGCTCAGTGAGCAGAACATAAGCTATATTTATCCTTATTGGAGATTAGGACAGATATAATGTATCTCTCTCACTTGAGCTCAGTGAGAAGAACATAAGCTATCTTTATCCTTATTGGAGATTAGGACAGATATAATGTATCTCTATCTCACTTGAGCTCAGTGAGCAGAATATAAGCTATATTTATCCTTATTGGAGATTAGGACAGATATAATGTATCTCTCTCTTACTTGAGCTCAGTGAGCAGAACATAAGCTATCTTTATCCTTATTGGAGATTAGGACAGATATAATGTATCTCTATCTCACTTGAGCTCAGTGAGCATAACATAAGCTATATTTATCCTTATTGGAGATTAGGACAGATATAATGTACCTCTATCTCACTTGAGCTCAGTGAGCAGAACATAAGCTATATTTATCCTTATTGGAGATTAGGACAGATATAATGTATCTCTCTCACTTGAGCTCAGTGAGAAGAACATAAGCTATTTTTATCCTTATTGGAGATTAGGACAGATATAATGTATCTCTATCTCACTTGAGCTCAGTGAGCAGAATATAAGCTATCTTTATCCTTGACAACGACAATGGTAGTGCGAGAGAGAATCGATGGGAATTAAAGGTAAAAATTAAAACTGACCCAATCTAAAATGCCTCATAAATCGGATTTGCATGCGTCCAAGTGTTGCAACATGACCAGATAGGTATGAACTCTTTACACTGAAGAGTATTCCAGAATCGGTAGGATTATAACTTTGAGAACTTTGGGCTGAGTCGATAGAGAACGGAATTGTATAAACACTATGCATAGTAATCACATCAGAGTATTGGAAATGTTGTACACATAATCCACATGGTTCCAACGGTTACGTGTAGATTCATTACCACTCAAAGGTCTGATTAAATTATAAAGCATGTTTTCGAACACAATTGGGAAGGGGGGGGGAGATGAGGGAGGTGACTCTAAACAGAGTGGCACTATTGCTAAAAATTTAGTCCATTGCATTCTGCTTATACCAGGCACCAGTAGACTACAAGGTATCCTGTAGTGGATACAGTCCTTCAAACAAGTTACTTCGAAGAATACCTTAACTTCCTCCGAGAACATGAGACATTCATTATTGATAACATTGCAGAGGTCATTTACGAAGAGGTTGACGAAAGGTGTAGCTAAATGCGACCCTTTAAACCTCCTAGAATGTCCAAAATTGTGAACTGACAAATTCGACTATCATCTGCGTTATCGATTCAACTAGCAGGAATCTTTTATTCGAAAGAAAACTTCAACTAAGAGGAGCCTATGCACTAAGGAATTTATGGGGTCTTTCAATCAAAAGCTATAGTACAGATGGTGAGAGGGAGTGGAAAACAACACGAATCTAAGATCGTTTCAGGTCCTTAATAGTTTGTACGATTCTCTTCCGTGAGCACAATATTATGGGAGCCTCCGCTGTTCGTGGCAGTGTGTGAATTATAGGATAAAAACGAAGTTCAAATTATCAGCGGTGAAGGGAAATTTGGACACGAAGTTTGTGTTTTGTGGTTAGAGTGAAAATTCTTTTAGCAAAATTTAATTCATCTTGTAAGATGTAGTGCTGATAATTATACAAAATCAATTATATGAAGTTATTTATCAGGAGAAAATATAAATAATATTGAAACAAACGTAGACACAATTATTGGAGTCTAGAAAGCCAGTTGTGCTCCGACAAAGCCTGTTTCTATCAATTGTAGAAAATCAGTTATACTATTGTTTTTATCATAACTATTTGATGGCCAATACCAGTTCTGTTAAACGTTTAGACACATTAAAACATCAGGTAATTTTAACGGCTAATGATGATCTATGCCATGAGAAATAATAAAAGTAAATGATACATAAACCAAAATATACATTGATGACTTAATTTTACACAGCTTTTACGGCCCTTATATAATTGATTCTAAATAGTATAAACAATACTCATTCACAAATGAATAGAATTTCTTACAACACAATGTTTTTTCCAATGCTGGTTTTAATTATGTGTAGTTTTAATTTAATTTGCTATATATTCTCCACTTCCAAAACCCAACATACTTACTTATGCTAGCATCTAAGGCCATTTCAAAAATCTCATCAGTAGGATCTGCAGGTGGGGAGGAGCTGACCAAGAACCGCTCTGTTAACTTCCTACTCGCTTCATTGAAGACCGGAAGGAAGTGCTCTACATTAGAGGGATGCATCACGGGATTCATCAGCTTCCTATACTTCTTCCACATGTGAACTGTAGCAAAAGTGTAATTTAATGGAAATATATTTTTTCGGCCTAAATTACATTACATTATACTGTGTATTCAGAATTTTAAAGAGGCCTTGAATATTTCAATCATAAAAAAGCACATATTTAATTTTAAATTGCACGATTTATTAAAAATAAATCTTAATGGCCATTAAGTCTTTGCTAGACTACTGTTGTAAATATCCGGTTAAATCATAAATAATATCTCGATAGCTTTGTCTTTAACGGCAAATTGGGACTAAGTTCAAACCATCAATATCGGTTTTAAATTTGTGTTGTATTCAGATGAGAAAGATACTTTGACTAGATATAAAGTCAGATTTTCTTAACAATAAAATGTCCTTACCTGGAGCCTGAAGAAGACTATTGCCCAAAAATATTTTGATCAGCGAGTAAACGTGATCTTTTTCCAACATACTGGAGCTGTTCAAAAGAATCTGAAAAGAAGTAATTCAGTTAATAGTTGTACGATTTTAATATCTGTCTATATCGTATAATAGAGAAACAACTGCCAAAAGGTGGTCACAATCTGAGTTCACGTTATCTTAAATCCCACTAGAACTCCGATTATGACAGAATATTATGGTGTAGTTACAATTACTAGGAGAATCCAAGGGTTGGCAGGCACAGAATAAGGCTGGCGACACAGATAAACTATCCAAAAGGCTGGATCAGGATTGAAATCTTAGTTAAACTAGGAATACCCAGAATCTTAATATCTAGGCCTCTGTTACATGCAATTTCTATTGCGCGGATTACAAACAAAATGTTCGTAGCATAAAAATTGATGAACGCGGGGTGAGGGAATTTACATTCGAAATAGATTTACAAAGCTAATGGTTTCAAATTCAGGGTTAGAGTTAGAGAGGGGTAACCTGACGAAATCTACTGTAATGAATAAATTACTCTAACCTATCTTAGACGAACGAGATCACGTAAACTTAGAAGGCAAAATGGTTGTGTACAGTATTAAGTATAATTAACAAAGCGCTAGAACAATTATCCGAATCGAAGGACCAAACGAGTAGACATGTAAGGGAATAAGTTCGTTAAACAAATATAACTAGAGAAAAACCTTACAATATTAATGTGTTAAACGGAGAGAGCTGGATTGTAGAGGGTTAAATAGGTTTGTGAAGAGTCACAGTAAGTACTTTTTAATGTATTGACGTGTACTCCCTCATATGGGACAGCACAACACAGGTTTGGTACATGGAAATACCTTTGGATGATCTTGAACTACAAAGTTTTCATTTAATATTACCGTATTAGTATGGCAGAGTAAACTGCACACAGTATCAAAGGAACCTCAGAGGGAGGGGCGAGGTATTAGGGGGAGCATTAATGGAGGGTATTTAAGAGGGGTATTTAAGGGGGAGGTGTTAAGAGGGGGCATTAAATTAAGGATGCCCTCTTGACAGCACATAACTCGAGAAAAGGCCCCTATTAAACGGGGCTTGGTGCACTACAGTTTTAAGAACACGTGACCATCTCTGGAGCGAGATATACAAAAACCACGCACCTTGATTAAGGACCGGAATTATCCATTATATGAAAACCTCTAGCGACGATGCTAATTGGTGACGGCAGCAAGATACGCAACGCTAGACCTCCAATAACAGTCCCAGAGGAAATTAGGCTATCCCGTTCAAAACACCTTGGTATGTGACCAATTAGTGACAACAGAAGTGATTAGATGATCTTTGCAATCAGGTTCTTGTGCATACCAAGTAGAGTTGAGTAAAAATGTACCATTTTAAACAAAATTTTTAAATATTATATAAACGTCAAGTGTTTTATTATTGTTAATATCCTTCAGCCTGTATAACATGATAATATTTATTCATGCAACAAATATATGTAGTTATCAAAGGAAATATTATATTCCCACAGTGTGTTCAGTGAGTTATTAGTTATATCAGTATTAGTTTAAAACCTGTAGGTTATATTTACTTAATAAGGAATAGAGGCTTATCGTTATAAAGAAATATATCTGTTAAATGGTATTTCAAAAAGTGTTGTACTATAGACTTGTAATGTAGTATTACATTTAATGTCCTTTGCCCATGATTATGCCTAAACTGCTTCGCAAAAACGCAGGAAGGACCAGTTTTTGAAACTGTCTTCTCCAAATAGATAATAGGTAGAACCAAAGTAAAGCTGTAAGACACAATATATATGCTGTAAATGTGAACGTATAGATTTTATCATTCCACTTACGTTGTAGTTACCGTATAGCAATGATAAACAGTGACCTAAAAATTAATAAGTTATTTGTTAAATTTTAAGAATTATAAACAACATTATAAACATTAAACAACTTATTATCATTATTTTTAAGTCGTACTTACTTGGATATCCGCAGGGTCCACTACTACGAAAATAGGAATTGGGCCTATCCAAAAGCAGAACATGGTATCGAACTGTGTAGTGACTTTCAATATATTTTTTAGTCACATCTGGAATCAAATAAAAGGTGTATTATATACATTAATCTTTAAACTCAAAAATATGAAGATATAAAAATCATTGTATTTCAAGTTTATAATATTTGGCAGAGTGCAATTAAAAAGAGAATTAAGCCACCTTAAAAGAAGTTAACATAATGTATCTGATACATACCGGTCAGTACAACAACTCTAGGCAAAATAGATGTTTGTTTGTAATATTTTATGGTAATTAGTAATTTTGGCAACAACTACAAACCAAGGTGTTAAGCAGTTTAAAAATGGATTCTAATTGATTTATGGAGATGCAAACCTCACATTATTAAATATTACCAAATTTCTGTATGAAAATAGTTTTAATACCTTCTATTTGTACACAATTTATCGATTTACACCATGGTGAAAAAGGCAATACGTTCTAAGTGTACGTAAACAACAATTTACAATGATCGATGAATAACAATTTCATGTTTTGTATAGATTATTACTTACTTTTCTTATAGGGCTATCCAGAAAGTAATACACGTTTTTGAACGGTGCGGCAGTGGACGGGTCTACAGCCACCATCTTGGTGCTAAAACACTCTGGCGTTCAGTACGCATTGAGCTGTAGTCGTGCGGTGCTATTGAAAATCCCCCCACTTGAGAATTAAGTTCAGTGATAAGGTTTTTGTCGGTAAAAAACTATAAACCAATTGAAATCTATCGCTAACTTTGTGAAGTTTATGGAAATGGAATGAGTGAAAATAATTGTGTACTGATTTAAAAAATTCGTCGTAGGGAAGCTTGGATACGACAATTTTGTGCCAGGTTTTTTTCCCGATGAATACAACAAACATAGTAACGAAATTCTCGATCGAATCGTTACTGGTGATAAAACATGGGCTTAGCATGTCAAGTATAAAACAAAAATGCAGTCTATAAAATGGAGGCACACCCATTCTCCAAAAAACCAAGAAAATGTCTCCAAACTCTGTCAGAGAGAAAAATTACGGCAACTTTTTTTGGGATGCTAAGGGTGTAATTCTGGTTGATTTACTTGCGAGAATCTTCAAGCAACGCAGAGATGTGCTGTGAAGCATTGCCTAGCGATACAAAACAAGCGTAGGCGAAAATTAAGCTCAAATATTTCGTTTTCCCGCGAAAATGCACACCACCGTACAGCCAATCGTATAAGACAAGTCTTGGATGACCTGGCTCGCAACGCAGTCTTCGATAGAGACGCTGAACTTCAAGCTGGCGTTAATCAGTGGTTCAGATTTCTATAAAGCTTGCTGGAATCGAAAGACTTGTAACGTTATGAAAAATATCTCAATTTGAACGGGATTTACAATGAATATAGCCTGAGTGTAGCGTTTAAATGTATATAATAAAATGTTTGTATTTCAATCGGTTAAATGTTTAGTTCAAAACGTCTGTTACTTTCTGGATACCCCTCGTATCGGTTTTTTGCTAACTTATTATATAATATATCATATAAACGTTTTTACCAGAATATTTCGGCTTGTTCCTTATGAAATGACTTTGAATTCAACATTTTAAAATTATCTTCGAGACAGTATCGTCAATAGGAGTGCATTTTCTTTTCAAATTAAAGTATGTGTTACATTTGGACTTTCAATCCAAGTTTTGAATTTTTTTGAAATTAATTATATTTTATTTTTTCACGTTCACACATATCTACTTCAACCATATGGCAGGAGTCTTCAAATTTGTCATAAACTATAGTATTTAATTTTATCAGCAAATAGCATCTGATTGTCTGCAGTTGAACACAGTAAATATATTTTGTGATGACCAAACACTTGATGACTCTGATATTACAGCCTCCTATACCTAGTCTTGACATTCAGAAATCTTAAACCAAACACTAATAGGATAAATTATAGGTACCGAAGACTAAATAATTAGTAATAAGTAAATAATCTTACCGGCTATGTTACCGACGAACAGTAGTGCGTTGCCGAAGATGGGGATGGTGGGAGGACACGGCAGCTTGGCAGCGGTGGCGAGAATATGTCTGTACTGCCATCTGAACTGTAGGTAAATTGTCAACAGGAGTAGACAGACAGCGTACAGAAGAATCAGGAGAACTGACATTACCGTGACTGACTTGGTCCGTAACTGCTAGGAAATCTAAACAAAGGAATTTTAATTAAGGGGGGGGAGTTTTTTTTACTCTGGTGAACGCTGATGCAAGGGTTTTGAATCTGCCTCATTGTAGGCTTATGTTTTGAGCTATTACAAACATTTTGATGTCATTTAAGTAACTAAATATTTGTATACGTGCATTAGTTTTTTGAACTTTCAATTTCGATTCAACTTAAGCTGCACATCAGGTGGAAAGTTTTGTAATAAAGGGTATTTTCAACGCTTCATAAAATAAAAACGTGAATTTTTATTAAAGAATGGAATACAGACATTCGTAGATTGGTATATAGTAAGCGTAAAACTGCAAACGGTTTATTAAAAAGTTCTGAAGTTAAGGTACAATAAGGCAGACATGGAAGGTCTGCAAGCGCTATTCAACGCTCTGTCAGGTGGCGCGCGTGGCGGCTACAGCCGGAAACTGTAGGCAACTCTCCCACCACTACCTGCTGGATATTTCCCCTCACCCGCTTTCGCTAGGTTATAACGTGTGGCCTTTCTCCGTACGTACTTTCAATTTTGTTGATTTATAATATATATTCATACATTAATAATCAAGTTCCTATCTTGCACAAATGAAAAATTGTAGTCAATATTTTGTTTTTAAATAGTAATGTACTATGAACAAGTATGTATAAAGTATGAACTACAATATTTTTATTTATTCGTCATCCGATCAGTGTGAAAGGATAGGATCGCATAGGATAACAGGCCCCACTGAGCTCACGGGCGGCAGTTTCAAAGGACCGCGCCGCGCGGGGTCTTTCCAGCGGCCATGGACGAAACACTACTTACGCATTACCGTGGCGCGCCCGTGATATCAATGGTCGTGTCGTGTGGAAGCTCTCACATACATCTTCATATCACCGAAATAGGTTGGCGACCTCTTTCCGTAACAATAAATTCGTAAGTGTGTTCACCTACCTCTACCTCCTGGGGAATAATAAATTATTGATTAATGTCAATATTTTCAAAATATGAGTGACATACCTCATTATGAGGTATTTGGTTTTGTGCAATATTATAGTCTAACTATAATAGTTTTTATTTTACTTAATGTATGATTGCTTCATTTGATTGTTAAACAAATCTCATTAACACTGATGTCATTCGCCAAGCGATGGATAGAAGTCAGTGCACTATTATGGCATTGTTTGATTTCCCCAAGGCATTTGACTGTGTTATATTCGGTTTGTTGTTAAGAAAGCTGCGTGCTTTAGGACTTTCCGAGGTTAGTATTACCTGGATTAAATCTTATCTCTCGAATCGGCGGCAGTGTGTAAGTGTGGCTGACAAAGTATCTGACTACAGGATTCTCACTGGTGGTGTGCCGCAAGGTTCAATACTGGGACCTCTTTTATCTTTAATCTACGTAACTGACATTTGTACAGTACTTACACTCACTAGATATCACATGTACGCTGACGATTTACAAATTTACGCCCACTGTGGGTTCCGTGATATACAAACGACAATACGCAACATAAACTTTGACATTCAAAAACTGGTGGAATGGATAACGAAACACGGACTGAAGCTTAACGAAAACAAAACCCAAACAATTGTCATCTCTCACTTATGACTATAGAACTATATAGACACAAATAATATGCCCAAAATTACTGTAAACAACGTTTCTCTTCCGTACTGTGACAAAGTGGAAAATTTGGGTCTAACTATGAACACAACTCTTGGATGGTGTGATGCTGTTGTGGGCATCTGTAAGAAGGTGTTTGCTTCAGTTCACGCACTAAAGAGGATGCAGCATTTCTTGCCAGAACGTGTGAAACTTTTACTCGTAAAAACACTGATTTTTCCTCATTTTTCATATTGTAACTCTATAATCAATGATATGACTGTGGATCTGGCTAACAAATTGCAGCGATGCCAAAATTACTGTTTACGTTTTGTATTTGATCTAAGACGTGACAATCATATAACGCATATCTATATTCAAAATTCCATTCTAAAATTGGCCGATACAAGATTATTAAAAATTCTTATTTTGGTGTATTCTAGTCTTAACTCTGGAGAGCCTATATATCTGGCTGACAAATTCAAATTGATCTCTGAAACAAGCGCAAGAGAGACAAGAATGGCCTAATCAATTCTTCTTATTCCCCGCCATCGAACCTCAACTTACAACAAATCATTTGTCGTTACTACTTGTCGAGCTTGGAATTCCCTTCCTAACCATATTAAGTCAGTGGGAGTCGAAATCGGTTTGCAGCTTTACTGAAAGCTAAATTGCTAGAAAAGATGTCAGCGATGGGTTAGTTGGGGTAGGTTTTGGAGGACGGATAGGGTGCTAGTGAATGTGTGTATGAATTTTTTGTATGAATGTATGTGTACTAAATTCTTAAAGATACCTTTATTAAATAATTTTGTTTTATTTTAAATGTACAGTAGTAGTTTTATTTGACTTAAGTTCTATATTATTATATTAGGGTTAATTGTAAGACAGGGCCTTATGGCCCTAAATTCGCCCTTTTGTATATATAAGTCATTTGAATTTGAATTACATGAGAAGCTATTACCCATTAAAAAATAAAAGAATAAAAATTTTTAAATCTAGATATTTAGACTAGGTCTAATTTTCACTTTTTGGACTTTTGCACCGCTCGATACAGACATTTCTCCACTCTGTGACGGTGGCAATAGAGAGTAGGCTTATATTTTTATATATATTAATAAAATTTATATAATTTTTATAGTTGTTTTATAACTCCAATTTTATGTTAGTATAATGCAATAGACGTGACGAGAGCAGCTGATATAGTAATTCATTTAATTCACATATATACCTATATTATCCCTTATAGTTATGGAGACTAGTGGTATGTTAAAAAACAAACTACACAATTAAATATGACAGAATGATAGGTCCGTATGTGTTATTAGTTAAAAAAAACATTATTATTTTTGCGTAATAATAGGAATTGAGGATAATAAAAATTGTATTTTTATAACTAAAATGAGTTGTTTCTAACATTTGAAGAAAGATTTTAAAAGAATTTAATTCATTTTACATCTAATCCAGTATATATACTCAGGTAAATTTTTATCCTATACAATTTGCTAAGTAAAAACTGTAATTTCTCTCATGTTGGTCTTGTGATATTTTGCATGATAGTAATTTTAATGTCTTGTTGTGACTTTGTTTTTTGTTGCTGAATTTTGTTATGTTACTATTGTTCAATTCTGTAAAGTTTATTGTTGTTACAAAGTTATAATTACATTCTTATTTGGCAGACGCACAGAGAGTGACATGTAGCTGTATGTATTAAGTCGTAAATATGAACTGAACTCATAAAATATGTAATTTTGTAATATACTGTTATCTTTGATATAATGTATCTAAAAATTTACTTTTATTGTACATTTTAACTAACCACATTACGGGTAGCGTGTTAGTTAGTCTTAAAAATCTTATGTGATCTGATAATTCTAAAAAATGAAAGAATGATTATATAAACAAGAAAATGTGTGGGTATACATTATGTATCAAAGAATTAATAAAATTGTGTTAGTTTTGTTGATAACATTAAAATTATTTACATTTTCTATGGTTTTCATTACAATTTCTGCCTTGCCCAGTTTTTCCTAATTATTCGGTATCCTATTCCGGTAGTTTATCCTATTCCAGATCGGTAAACACTCTGACCTGACAATATCACTGGAATGATTATGTTTCTGTTAGTTTTCAAAGACTATTTCAGTAGACCGAATTTAAATTAACAAAATAAAATATATTTTACTGAAACGTTTTATTGCATAATACTAAAAGTATGTTGTACCAACGAGTAACGGTAGGAAAAGTACCGGTTACAGTTTCATACTGATTTAGACGATCTCCGCGTTGTTACGAGCCGTACGACACTGAACGCATTTTCTTTCGGCAAATAACTGAGATGCTCCGTAGTCTCGATACTGCGATCTGATTGAATCTCACGGCATCAGAGGATTAGCTTGCCGCTCCAATGGATTAGCTCATTTTAGGCCACAGAACACAAATCGTCCAAATCTCAAACAAATTCTCTGAACCGATTCAGCTGAGCTATGGTGTCCCTCAGGGATCAATACTCAGTCCGATTCTTTCCTCATCTATGTCAATGACATGGAGTCATCACTACTGCATGGAAGACCTGTGCAGTGCGCTGATGACACGACGCTTTGTTTCACCAACAAATCAAAACTATTCTGAAACATCATATCTTTCTTGACACAGAGAGTGTTGTGTCCTTCACTTCAACAGCCTCAACCTCAAAGCGAATTCTTCAAAATCAAATTTCTTGACTTTCGCGTTTCGATCAGGAAACTCCAATGACGGGCCAGCCGTTTTATACTATGAATCTTTCCTGGAGGAAGTCGACTGTTCAAAATTCCTCGGAATATTCCTGGATAGGGGATTGACTTGGAATTATCACATTGATCATGTTTGCTCAAAACTGGCCTCGGGCATCTATGTGTTGAGGTCTTTAGCCAAATACTGCCCCATTCAGGTACTGATGACGGCTTATTATGGCTTGATCTACCCCCACCTCACCTACGGTTTGGTGCTGTGGGGAGCCAGCACAAAGTATCAATTTTTCAGAGCATTCAAATTGCAGAAGCAAGCGATTCGCATAATCGCACAGTTAAGGTTCAGAGAAACATGGAAGAAAGCTTTTAAAAAACTGCAACTGTTGACTCTGCCGTGTCTCTACATCCTAGAGACAATCTATTTTTGTTTGTCTAAATGTGCCATGACACGTGGCCGAGACATTCATTCGTATGGGACAAGAGGGAGAGATACCTACAGAACTGGAAGTCACAGGACGGGGGTTTACGAACACTTGCCTTCGGAGGCAGGAGTTCGTTTTCTCAACAAGTTACCAAATTCAATAAAAAATGCTCCAACGCCAAAGGCGTTAAAAGCTCGTTTTAAAAACGCTTTTTAGCGTCTCAAGCATTTTATAGTGCTGACGAGTTTATGGCATTCGACTGGGTGACCGCACAATTGGAACACTGACAGCCGGCGTTGGAAAATGGGGAAATTGGCATGAGTGATGTGGTGCGAGTGAAATTTCTGTATGTTTGACTGGTCTCAATGTGGAGTGATTTCTGGCCTGTGGTACATCGCAGTCTTAAAAAATATAAAACATGTACTGTAATAAAAGTGAAAGTGTCATGTTATGTTATTCATGTTAGGTTTTCATATTTAGTTATAATAATTAATCAAATTTACGCATTAATATAGTTTTTTACTAATAATCAAAATTGTATTTTATTTTGACTGCCCTTTGTCCACCGTTGTTCCATACCATTTTAATTATAAGCAATCTATTTTCACTTATCTTTGTACGTACACACACACACACACACACACACACACACACACACACACACACACACACACACACACACACACACACACACACACACACACACACACACACACACACACACACACACACACACACACACCCACCTGAATCCCAAATTTAAAAGATAAAAAAAAAAAAAAAAAATTGTCACGTGGTATGAGTTGACTTCTGTCGACCAATCAGGTGACCAGGACGCGGACAAGAAAAGCCCTCAGAGGCATCATCTGCAGTTCTCCTACAGACTCTGTACCGCTCGGTTGTACGTCAACACCAGCTTTAACTTAGTTTGGGCCGTGCCCACTTGTCTTCTTCTATGTAAACCTTTAAGCCGTTCTATGGCAATTAGCCGTCAACCCCTAGCCAGACTTTATCTTGTTAACGAGCCAAAAGTAACTTCGTCTCTATGGAACATCAGCGTTCGTGAGTGAACCAAGAATAGTGTCAAGTGAATGTGGAATCTTCATCCATCAACAAGAACTCCAACAGTGCAACGTTCCTTGGAAGCAACCCAGGTTAAACTGCAATCAACCTAACTTCATTTGTGTCGAGGTATCAGACAATGGACGGTGCAAGGTAACAGTGCTTCATCATTCTTATGGTCCTTTGTAATTAGAGACAATTTTCTTCTCAACCACGATTTAAAATCCTCAACTAATTCGGACATTATTTTTGGACATTTTTTAATACAAACTAGTTAAGAATACATTTACCAAAATTCTAAAAGAATTTGAAAAAATAGTTAAGAGCGAAATCCCTTTAACTCATGTTGTTCAACGTACGTTAAACGTGAGCGAAGTTTCCAAAAAACGGAATGACTTCGAAGCTAATTTAGCTAGGATCGTGGAGGTTGCAACAACCGAAGAATTGTCCGTGGAAAGACTTTCTACGGATCAAGACGAAATCAACGACCTTTTCGTTCAGATTTCTAATTAGATAGAGTCCGCTACGTCTCCTGAGGAAGCGCCGTCAATACCGTCGGTACACAGTGAGCGTCAAACCCCCCTAGCCACGCTGTTACATATCAATCTGCCACGCCTAGAGCTTCACCACTTCTCTGGCGACCCCGCCAAGTGGGTATCCTTTATCAACTTGTATGATAGCACTGTGCATCGCAACACCGCCTTAACAAGTGTAGTCAAATTCCAATATTTGCTCTCGATTCTTTCTGGCGAACCCCTCGCTTTAATCAAGAATTTCAACATCAGTACAGCAAATTATCTAATTGTGTACAATATCTTACGTCAGCGTTATCACTCAACAAGACGCTTGGTTAATCTACATTTGAGCCATTTGATATACTTACCCGATGTCAGCAGTCAGTCAGTACGAGGACTTACAACTTCGTGAACACTTTCCATGAACACAGTGAGGCTTTGAAGGCCATTGAGTGTGACGTAACCACACAAGCCAACCCTCTGCTTTCAGCATTGTTACTTCGTAAATTAGATGGAGATTTACGCAAACGTCTAGAATCTTTTAGGTCCTCGAACGAAGAGGAAACACACACATTGCCTCCAGTCAAAGACATAATCTTGTTTCTGAACACAGAATGTAACATGAGTGAAGATTCAGACCTCCACTCGTCAGCAAAGAAAGCTCCAGTTAGAGCTTTGAATCAGCGATCTTAAAAGGTCACGCGGTTTGAAGACAAACACAAACCCACCGCTTTAGTAACAACTCACAATATAAATAGTAACAGTTGTTTTGCTTGTGGAAACTCTGATCACAAAATCTATGTTTGTCCCACATTTCTAAAGCTTTCACCAGCTGAAAGGTTTAAACTTGTAAAACGAGAACGAAAATGCTTCTCGTGCTTGAGAGATCATAATTTGCATCAATGTCAATCATCGCACACTTGTAAACAGTG
Source organism: Homalodisca vitripennis (assembly GCF_021130785.1). Taxonomy (NCBI): domain Eukaryota; kingdom Metazoa; phylum Arthropoda; class Insecta; order Hemiptera; family Cicadellidae; genus Homalodisca; species Homalodisca vitripennis. The sequence continues at coordinate 36,624 of NW_025780839.1, forward strand.
TCACAAACAACATCACACATTGCTACATCTCCAGTCAGGCGCGACTGAGCGAAGTCAAGCAAGCAATCAATACTCGATACGTCATCAATCAGCTGTGGAGCGACGTCACAACACGACTCATCATCGATCGATACCACAGTCGAGAGAAGCGGAACCATTCCCTCCAGCTGACGTCACTAGTCACACTCCAGTCACGCTGTCTACGATCAAGACGTTGCCACCTGTGCATCCGCCACAACAACAGTCAACGGTACTCTTAGGTACCATCCTAGTGAAACTAACTGATGAAAATGGACAATCCCATGTTTTCCGTGTATTAGTGGATTCCGGAAGTACTTGTAATCTGATAACGTGTCAGGCAGCCTCATTGTTAGGAGCGAGACGTTATCATTCAAACGTTCAAATTGCTGGTTTATCACAGCATGCCTCTAACACACGTGGCATGTTATCTCTTCAAGTCAACACTTTGTCAGGTCAGCTCATAGCTCCTGATCAGGAGTTCCACATCTTGGATAAAATATCCGTAAACTTCCCAAGGGCGAAAATAAGTCCAGAGTTGTCGCGTTTAGTTAAGCATTACACTTTAGCGGATCCGACTTTTGACACCCATTGCGGCATTGATGTATTGTAGGGTGGAACCATAATACCTACTGTCTTCACACAAGAAAATCATAGTTTAGGACTGGGACTGCCACACTGATCGGCACTCAGTTCGGCTTCATACTTATGGGAACAGCTCCTTGTGTCACCTCGACAGCACCAGTTAGTAACTATTCGATTACACTTTTGTCTACTCACGACAACTTGTTTCACACAGCATTACAAAAATTTTGGGTTCAAGAGGAACCGCCTATCATCAATCACAAAAGCATTGAAGAAACAAAGTGTGATGAACTTTTTGATAGTACTCATACGCGAAATGAAGACGGACGGTATGTTGTTCGATTACCGTTTAAAACAGAACCCAGCTGTTTAGGCTCATCTCGAGCAGCCGCAGAAAGACGTTTTGTATTCTTAGAAAGGAAGTTTCAAACCCAACCACAATTCGCTGAACTGTACAGGAGTTTTATGAAAGACTACAAAGCAACAGGTCATATGACACTTTTGGAGAAACATCACGCTGACGAACCGCACTACTATTTACCCCACCACGGAGTAAATAAAGGAAAACAGCTCTACTATCAAGCTAAGGACTGTTTTTGACGCAAGCAGCAAGACCACTTCAGGTTTTTCCTTGAACGACGTGTTACTAACTGGAAGGAAACTACAACCAGAAATTTCCAGTATTTTAATAAACTTCCGCTCTCACGCTATAGTGTTTTCATGTGATAAAACAAATGTACCGACAGATCGTAGTGCATCCTGAAGATCAAAACTTTCAGTTAATCTTGTGGCGAGATACTCAGGAACAGTAGATATCTACTTTTAAGCTAACAACAGTGACATTTGGGATGAACAGTTCTCCATATTTAGCAATCAAGACACTCTCGCGGCTAGCAGAGGACGAAGGACACGCCTTCCCGGACGCAGCCTACGCATTGAAGCATCACGAAGGCGAAGGAAGGATTCGAGTTGAGAAAATGGGCTTCGAACGAACCCCGAATTCTGGACAGACTACCAGCTACTCATCGTGAGACGCCTCGCTTTCTGCAGGACTCACAATCTACGCAGTTCTCTATTTTAGGACTCCATTGGGATCCAGTTGAAGATTGCTTTCGCTACAATTTCAAACATCAGAGAGGTAGCTTAACTAAGAGACATGACATATGTTAAGTTTGATAGCCAGATTGTATGACCCGTGCGGTTTCTTACCACCACTGATAATGGTAGCGAAAAGTTTTATGCAGCTCCTTTGGACACGAGGGCTCCAATGGGACGAACATTTGCCACCTGAACTAGCAGAAAAATGGTTATTGTTTGTGAACGACACACGGGATCATCTGGGTGACATCAAAATCGATCGCGTATTTCCCCTCCACGCCGCCAGCAGCGTAGAACTTCATGGTTTTTGTGACGCGTCTGAAAAGGGCGTCGCAGCCGTCATTTTTATCAAGTGTAACCAAATGAATGAAGCGCCCGGTGATAAGACAAGTTATGTCGAAAACTAGAGTATCTCCATTAAAGAAGATCACAATACCACACCTTGAACTCTGCGCAGCGAACCTGCTGTCAAAATTAGCTACTTACTGCATTTAACAATTCAGCAATTTTACTTTCAATCATGCCATGTTATGGAGTGACTCAACTGTAGCTCTATACTGGATAAAAACACCACCGTATCAGTTGAAAACATATGTAGCAAATAGAGTTGCAGAAATTCAGAACACATTTCCGTCACGGTTTTGGAACTATCACATCAAGCGGCAATCCGAGTGACGTCGGATCACGTGGCCTATTAGCATCACAATTGAAAAACCATACACTATGGTTCGAAGGTCCCCAGTGGCTAAAACTGGACCGACAAAATTGGCCTCATTTCACCTTCTTTGAAGATAAAAGGGAAATCGAGAGAGAAACTAAAGAGACTCCTCTGAGCGTATTACAGAGCTCTATTGTTGAACACTAGGAAATATTCACCAAATTTTCCTCTTGGAATAAATTGATCCGAATTATGGCCTATATTTTAAGATTCATCAACAATTGTAAAAATGGATCTTCAAATGACAAATCAAAACTGTTTGTCTGTTATTGAATTGAAAACAGCCAAACAAAAAATCTTCAAGCTTGTACAACAAACAGCATTTTCTTCAGAATATTTATTGTTAAATGGGAATGAGTAGTGTAACAACGCAATCCGGAAGTTGCAGCCTTTCATCGAGGAGGCGGATGTTATTCGTGTAGGAAGCCGGCTAAAAATAGCCATCTCAACTATGAGTCACGACACCCCGTGCTACTACCAAAACAACACCCAGTAGTAAACTTGATTATCGATTACTACCACCGGATACACCTGCATTCCGGACCACAGCTGACTCAGGCTCTTCTATCACAAGAAATATGGATCATCTCTGCTCGCAGTGCCATACGTTTACGTATTTTCAAATGTACTACGTGCTTTCGTCACAAGCCTAGAAATAGAACACCACTAATGGGTGACCTACCTGCCTCTCGGGTTCCACCTTGAAGGTCTTTCCACTTCCTATGGAATGACAAATATAAATAAACATTATTGTTTTTAAGAATTGTGTTTGTAACTTTGTGTTAACTACGTTTTATCTATTTGGTTTTATCAATTTTAGACTAAGAGTGTTATTACCATATGTATCTTACTCATATATCAAGATTTTATTTTTATTTTCTCTTGAAACCTTATAATGTTTCAAGGAGGCGGGAAATGTTAGGTTTTCATATTTACTTATAATAATTAATCAAATTTACGCATTAATATTTTTTTTTTACTAATAATCAAAATTATATTTTATTTAGACTGCTCTTTGTCCACCGTTGTTCGATACCATTTTAATTGTAAGCAATCTATTTTCACTTATCTTTGTACACACACACACACACACACACACACACACACACACACACACACACACACACACACACACACACACACACACACACACACACCCACCTGCATCCCAAATTTATAGTGTCGAGTGAATGTGGAATCTTCATCCATCAACAAGAACTCCAAAAGTGCAACGTTCTTTGGAAGCAACCCAGGTCGAACTGCAATCAACCCAACTTCATTTGTGTCGAGGTATCAGACAATGGACGGTGCAAGGTAACAGTGCTTCATCATTCTTATGGTCCTTCGTAATTAGAGACAATTTTCTTCTCAACCACGATTTAAAATCCTCAACTAATTCGGACATTATTTTTGGACATTTTTTAATACAAACGAATGTCATTTTAACACCTGTATTCTTGATTTAATTGTGTGCCTTTTTTCTAATACTACGTTCTTTGATCTTAATCCGTATTTTTATTTTTCCCCATTCGTCTAATAGTTATTCTTAGAAAATCAACATATGGGCTCCATCTGCTCAGCTATCGAAGTATGAGTTTAATATTAGAGATTTTATTGGTCCTTCGAACATAATTGCGGTCCGCCGAGCCGGATCTTCTCTTTAACAATTCACATGTAATATTTGAAGGAAGCCACTCCCAGTCTGATTTTTTTCTATAGTATTTAACTTATCATGTTTTGCCTAAATTATACTACAATATTTTATATATGTTTAGTGATAGCTTTTATGTGTATCTTTGTGTCCAGTTACTGTCAGTATATAGGGGCAGACTAATGTGAATAAAGCATAGCATGTGGCGTGGGTAAAGTGGCTGAAGAGTGAAAGGGCTACTAGCCCATCCCTCTTAAACACGAAGCTGTGCGCTCAAGCGCGTGTGAGAGTCGGACGTCGCGCACCTGGCTTGGGTCCCCCGCTCGGCAAATGTCGGAGGCGCTCGGGAAGTTCCGATCCCCTCCACAGCAACTACTCATTGCCCTCCCTACAACCGATTTTGCCAGCGCTCCAAGCGGATTTTTGAAACATCGTACTGCGATTTCTGGCCTGTGGTAGAGCGCACCCTTAAAGCTCTGACAGAAACATTCTTGTATGCTATTCAGTCCGCTTCATCCAGGCTTTTAAAGCTCACTAATCACCATTCCGTGATGCAAGGCCACTGCACCGTAGGCCTACGTGTCTCCATCCTCTTGTGTCTTAACTTGTTCAAAATTTCTTTAGTAATATGCACTTATATAACAATGAAATTCTATTGAATTATCTGCCATCTGTAACATGTGCATAATAATGAGGTGGTTTTATTACTTGGAATAAATGAAGGATATTCTGGAATATTCTCACGATCGCCAAGTGAGAAGCAGACATGCAATGAATGCAGATCTCCTATAAACTTGTTCGCAAAACCTCATTATGGTTGAGACCGTATCGCTGGGCTAATCTTGCCTTGACTAACAATAAAGCCATCTGCTAAAAATAATTATCATTCATTAATAAACTCGTTAAATTTTAAATAATATTAAATATATTTGAGTTTTTGCTGAATAAAATTACGTTTTTATACTTAATCGGTTGATCATACAGTCAGTTTCCTAGACGTATGTTGGTACTGGAGGGTTTTCCTAAAATAATTAAGTTCTTTTTCTAAGTCGGTTGGTCTTTCACTAGATTTGCTGGACACAATAATTTAATTTCAAAAATAATTACTTGCAGATCCTACAATTCAAATTAGATTAATTTATGGAGACGTTTGATTTTCTACACTTTACATATTTCTGTATTAAAGTTGAGCAATACAAGCTAAATCTATATAGCCTCATTAGTTCTACGAATCAATGCATTGTTAATGGTTAGCTCTAGCTTTAGGTTTGCTCCATGTATGTTGGTACAGCTGTGACGTTCAATGATTCCGTCTTATTCGAATGTTGGCCTCGCTGAATACATAATCGTATTTTTAGTCACCTATATAACACCAATTTACCTTTCATATTAAAAATCCGGCTTCGATGCATGCAAGTAAAATGTTTACGGTATATGTCAACGTCATTAAAGCATAAAAGATATGTCTAGGAAATTCAAAAAAAATTTGCTTGATTCCTGAAACAAGATGGGATGATGTCATCAGGCTTGCCAAGGGTGTCATAGTAGTGCTTGGAGTGCCAGTGGAAGAGAACCAAGTGGCGGTTGCCTACCTAAACCAATAATTTAAGCGAGATAGCATGCCGTCGCTGGTGGTCTAGTTTCAGAAAAATATGGTTAAGGACTTTTAGATCACCAAGTTGACAGACTATAGTGAAAACAAGAACACCACTACAAGGGACATCGATCCAAAGTACCCTTCTAACAAGGTCTACGACGACGAGCATCTCTATCGTGATAAAAACTTTCTCTTGTCTAGTCTGAAGAAAACGTGTAAAGATACAAATAGGCCTTTTGCTGGGACAGAGAATTTGTTATGAGGAAGTAGACGGTGAGGGCTGTCAATGGGTAAACTGTATTTATTTTTATATTTTAGTATTATGTCATAAAAAGTTTTATCGTTTTATTTTATTAATCCGCTTAAATCTTAATCATTTTAGTATGTAGTTTTTCTTAAATGAGTGCAAAAAACACATCTAGTTATTATTTATTAACACATTTCTTAAAAATTTGCGCTGGTAAAAATATAAAATTGATTTAACAAAAAATATTATTTACGTAATCAAACCAAAAGTTATAAATTATACAACTATCAATGATTTAAATAATTTAATGGACGGTAGTGCAGAGGAATAAATAATGTTCTTAATAATGGTAATATTGTTGTGGTCAAGGAAGTGAACTAACAATATGTTAACGTCCAGTCAGACTATGTTAATGTCAATACTACCCAATACACACGACCATTGAGCATTCATAATATTAGATATTCTTTTTATGCAACCAACACCTGCAACACCGTATGAGAACGTAACATAAAAAGTCGCCGTGATACGTTACTTTTACCGCAGCTGTTACAAAAGAATTACTGAATAAAACAGTTAAGAACTATTTTTTTTATTATAGTTTAAATTTATTTAACATCCCGTTTGACAACTGTGGTGTTGCCTTAATAATTAACTAACGTTACCTAATTAAAAATTGTCTAGGAGAATAGACATATTTCATACCTAAGAGTTACTGATAATAAGTACAGTAATTTAAATTAGAAATATACAATTACCGACTTATTTACCGATTCTAAAATTACGTCTGATTTAATATATAGATGCTGGCAGTGATTTAATTGAGGAGTGTGGCCTTGGAAATTTTCCACTGATATCTCACTGACCGCTGACACCGTGGAGGGTATGAGGACAGCCTAAAGCTTGCCACTAACCGTTACAGTGAATTTTTTTATTCAGGGGGCTGTGTTCTCGGCCTATCTTTCTCTTAGTTGGCTGAGCGTTAGCGAAGCCTATCACTCAATGGGCAGGAATCAGTGGGCTTTTCTTCTGTCAGTCCGTCGATACGATATCTCAAAAACGAACTGGTCTATAGATTGGAAATGTTGAATAAAGTTTCATTTCTATATGAATGAGCAACACTGAGATTATTCATGTCATGAAATATTATAATCGTTATATTAAATATGTATAAATTGTACAACGTTACTGTTTAAAAATACGTTATATATGCTTAAACTTAAATAATTGTCAAAATTCAAAAAGATTCACTAGAAATTAGGAAAAAGTACTCATGAAGCAAACGAGTAGTATAATTAAAAATAAAAAAGTTATTATATTTAGAAAAAGCCCCTTAGCAAAACATTTATTTGCAAATTTCAAAATTGTCAATAATAAATTGAGATCGCTAAATTGCCAGTTTTGGTGTCTGTTCATAATTTAGCCAACTTCAATATTAATAATTTAATAATTATTATACTTAATTTGATCATTGCACTAGTACGAACGCAACTCAGACACTCTTTGACGTAAGCAGAGCTTTTTCAATTCCTTCTATAGTTCTATATTATGTAATCTTGTATCTATCTATATAACAGATTTAATCATCCCAGAATACCATTCAATTCAAAAATAAAACAATGGGTATTGTAATTACGCGTGCGCTTTTATGAGAGTGTTTTTATTTGCACACTCGTCTGTTCTGTGAGTACTATATAATCCGAATTAATCAATCGATTTTCATCAAATTTCGGATTTGAATGAACTTGTTCACCAGGCACATTCATGTAAGTAAAGTGAATGTGGGGTATATAAAAGTTGTTTAACAAAGTTAAAAAATTTACAGCTCATATGCGTTATTAAGGAGGCGACAGGTCCTTTTTTGAATTAATGGTTTCTGTACGTGCAATGACTTAATAGGAAGGATTAGGAGATTCGAAACTTCTTGCATAAGACCCCCTTGGTTCAAGGAAAAAGTTGTTTCCTGTACAAGTTGTTTCCTGTAGTTGTTTCCTTAATGTGTACTGATTTTTGGGTTAAAAGGGGGTAGCAAGTTCTCTACCTCTCTAGGGGTTGCAAGGTAGACTCGTTGTCTTCTGTAGGGTCTTTCCAGGCTCCGAAGCATTAGTTTACTATAGCTTTAAACCGTACAAATAAACAGAAACAGACAGAGATGAGATAATCATAATGAATAATAAATTCTTATAACTTACAAAATACAATATGTTGTTAACTGAGCTATGTTTTTAACTCAACTGCTTTTATTAAAAAATCAATTGTATTTTTTAACTTAGTAACTAAATAAGTTATCTCTATAAATTGTAACACTTGATATAGTGATTTAGCCTCTGCATGGAAATCCGCTCCAGTGACATTAGCGTTCTAGAGCTGCCAGGCGAGTAATTTAAAGTGCTGGTTCATTAAGAGAGAAATGATAAATGACGAGTATTTTAAGAGATGGAGCCTTCCTAAATATCTTTTCTTTCTCTGAATCTTTCCAGATTAAGTACGATCCTGGAACTGTAATTAATGAGAGTCATTAAAAATAAAATCATGCAAAACCGTTTAAAACCTTTTTTTATTATAGGTTAAATTTATTTAACACCCCGTTTGACAACTGTGGTGTTGCCTTAATAATTAACTAACGTTAACCTAATTAAAAATTGTCTAGGAGAATAGACATATTTCATACCTAAGAGTTACTGATAATAAGTACAGTAATTTAAATTAGAAATATACAATTACCGACTTATTTATCGATTCTAAAATGACGTCTGATTTAATATATAGATGCTGGCAGTGATTTAATTGAGGAGTGTGGCCTTGAAAATTTTCCACTGATATCTAACTGACCGCTGACACCGTGGATGGTTGAGGACAGCCTAAAGCTTGCCACTAACCGTTACAGTGAATTTTTATTCAGGGGGCTGTGCTCTCGGCCTATCTTCTCTTAGTTGGCTGAGCGTTAGCGAAGCCTATCACTCAATGGGCAGGAATCAGTGGGATTTTCTTTCTGTCAGTCCGTCGATACGATATCTCAAAAACGAACTGGTCTATAGATTGGAAATGTTGAATAAAGTTTCATATTTCTATATGAATGAGCAACACTGAGATTATTCATGTCACTCCATGGGATTTCGCTTAGCGTTAGCGAAAACTTTCAAATTTGGTTTATGGCTAACGAGAAAGTAGCAGAATAAATAAAATTGAAAACAGTTGAGTATAATAAAATATTAGATTTTACCATGTGATATTCATAATAATAATTCATAATCAATACATTTAGCGTATTCATACATTACAGAGAAAAAAATGTAATGGAAAGACAATGTTAACATTTGGTCGCAAGATACTATTATTTTACGCGCACTCTTGCATTGTACTGCATTTCTTACCTAACCGGAAATTTTGTTATAATTAAACTCCTTCACTGAAGGCACAATAAATGGAAATTTATTATGAGGAAAAAAAACCATTGATTACGTCATTTGATAAAAGATGCAATACATTCTCGGCTTTAATATAGAACATTTTGTTGGAGAAAATAATAATTTATATACCTAATAAAAAAGTTAAGATTCGCACACAGCTATGAAAAATTTACGAGTTATTATTAAAAAAAAAAAAAAAAATAAACGAAATAGTTACGATCCAATTTATGTATTTTTAAAGTACCTTGGCTCTTTCATGATAATCAAAGTACCAAAACTTATTTTACAAAACTAAAACCTGACACATATTTGTGTTTTTGAATAGAATTCCTAAAGTCAATAAAATTACGTTTAGACAACCTCATGACTATAGTGGTTCTAAATTATTTTAATAATTTACCCAAATCTATAAAAGGTAGTAGTAATATAAAAACATTTTTCTTTAAATTACATTCTTGGTTTTAATCCAATCTGGTTTTAATACATTATTGATTTAGTCCCTAAAATAATGTTCAACTAACAGTAACAGTGTTGTTATAACTGTTCAATTTCTTTCTCTAAGTTTTCATTCCACATCTTAAATCATAGTAATACTGTACTACTTCCTTTTAAAAATAATTTAATAATTTAAACAAAAAGTGTACCTACGTGTTATTATAATATTTTGTGCAATGTTTATATGTTTAAATCTTATGCATTTAATTTAATTCAATAGCAAAATAATGTTGAGAATAAAATTATGTTATTGTGTTTTAACATTGTTTCTTTTAGTTAGATTTTATAATGAATTTACATTGATCATAAGAGTTAATAATACTGGTATACTGTTAGCATTTTTTATATTTTTACCTGTAGTATAATTGTACAATGATAGAAATAACTCATTATATAGCTCCAATGTAATGAAATTGCCAATGCTTTGATGGGAATGAACCTGTAAACGTCAAATAGAGCATTACATTCTCCCCATAGTTTGAATGTTTTTAGACGTTTAGGTGATGCGGGTAAAGTGAGTATTTTATATAATGTAGTATAACGACATATTTACCAAACCAAGCCTACACAACCACAAGACTACTTATTTAGCCAGACTACACAATCTGCCATTTTATTATTATTTTTACTAGCTTTATTAGTGATAACATACAAATAAAATATAATAAGGAACTTTATTATTTCTTAAGACCTAAAATATCATATCCTTTATGACGTTAATGATTTATGTGACTGCAGACAAAACGATGGACTGCTATAGTTTAGTCATAAATATAACTATTGTAATATTTGTAAACTATGACATAGATACACATGTATTTAGATTTCTGCAAGTGAAAGTTTAAACGCATACAACTACCTGGCTATGCAGTTTTTTGTTACATTATAATTAATATACTAAAAAAGTGTACTATTAAATCCACAAGATCAGTACGCAAACAAAATTTAATACATATATATAAGTGAACAGATGTGTAATAAGAAGTACATACCGATGTATGTCAGCTCAATCCAGTAGCCGCAAACTGACTAGTTCTCAGTCAAGGTTTTCTAGATATCAAGGCCAAGGCTTACTTCCTTAGTTTGATAGGAAAAGCGAATCTATGGGGTTCATAATAATAACGTATAAGATAACATAATAGCTAAGTTGGTTATAAAAATTTGAGTTTTAATGTAGAGAAATAAAAAATACAATTAAAATACTTCAAACATGTTACACAATCTAAAAACATAAAACTTTTAATAAAACAGCAAACGGTGTTATTTGTAAATGCTATTATCAACTATTATTATCGTTCAAAGACCAATAAAATCGCTCGATATTAAACAATGATATCCTATAATTCTTAAGCGAATAAGTTAAAGATAAACATTCAAATTTAAAAATAGTTGTTTAAAGTATATTATATATTTGAAATTGAAAAAATATGGTGTTAAAAATGAAACTACCTAAAAAGTTTTGAATTCCCTACACATATGTTCCAATGGTCACTGAAAACTTTCCATGACATTTTGTGCATTTTTGTAAATTAAGCTGTTTTCTTGAGATAGCAAAGGAGGTACACTGGGAACATGA
>NW_025780840.1:0-47458 GCF_021130785.1 Homalodisca vitripennis
AAGACTAAAAAAAAAACATAAAGTAAGGATGGAACAAAGAAAACTACGCGCCATTTCCTTATCTGTGAGAAGTTCTCGTAATTGTTGAAGGCAAAAGTATACTTGCGGATGTCATTTATCAAAAACTAATGTGTTTTTCACCAACACATTTCTGAATCGAAAAATAAGAATCAATAACAAGATATTGTAACTCGTTAGTTTTTTCAATTTCTTTCATTACATGCGCAATCGTCAATTAAGAGCATTACCACAGGCATTTTGTTTTAAGATTTCGAAATTATTATAATTATTAGCTTTCTTTAATGACAGGCATGAATAAGGTTGTGGAAATATTCATTGCGAAGAAGTTACAGTCAAACCGTTGCTTTAATGTAAACAGGCATAATAATGCTTTTTAAACAAACATCCAACCAGTTCCGCCCCTCAAAAAAAAAAAAAAAAAAAAACCACCGCGTCATCAAACATAAACAAATTTCCTATTACTATAAAATCTATACAAAATCATTGATATAAACTAGAAACAATACAGGCCCTAATGTAATGCCCTAAATAACCCCATAATTACCTCGACGGGAACACTATTTACTCCCCAAATAATCACGCGTTGAAGTATGTTTTGAAATAGCTTTTAAACCACTTTCAAAACAACGTATTGTTTACTGATATAATTTAGTTTATTTAGTAAAATATTACGGTCAACAGAATCTAAAGCTTTTTCTATGTGAAGCATTTTAAGTTTATCGTTTGCTGACGCATCTTTGATACTCCTATTAATATGATATAAGGCGTCTGAAAAGTTTCCATCTTGAAGACAAATAGAATTTAATTACGTATATGATTCTGAGTCAAATATAATACCAGCTGATCTTTATTGTTTTCTCTAAGAAATATGACAGCACACTCAATGATATTGGGCGGAAGTTATTGCAATTTATGTCGGTCAATTAATAATTACTAACGTGTAATAAGTGCTTAGACAAAATTTGTGTATATCTTTTTAATATACAAGTACTTGCAGGTATTGGATCGTGTCCAGAAGCAGAATTTCCTCTCAAAACTGGATACGTAACGTATAACTTCTTCTTCCGTAACAGTGCTTACGTTGATGATCGAACTCAGCCTATATGGCCGATAAACAAAAAGATTTGTTACATATGAGCCAATAGAGTTCGCCAAGTTTCTGACACACATTAGTAAAGAACTTATTTAAATTCATTGGCTACTTCAAGCTTAATTTTTTCATTAAATAATTTTGTATTTGGTTAATATTTATTTAGATTAAGAAAAACTTTGTTAATCCCTCTATCACTCATTTAATTTACAACTCCCCAAAACAGTAAGTTTTACATTGCCATTAGCTTGGACTAATTTGTCACGAAAAAAAATAATTGTTAGGTGCTTAAAATGTCTGCTTAACATTTTCATGTGATATCTTTCTCTCGTACTTTGAGCTAAATCTAAAGGAATCTATGGTTTCAGATTTTTGACCTAGTTGTAACATTTTTTTGACTGTTTTCTTAGCTCGCTCCATTGAAATTGTAATAGTATTTTTAAAGTTAAAGTGCACAAAAAATGTACTTCGGTAATGTAAAAATTACTGCAAATTACCATTTAGAAGATTAAAATTTATTAATTCATGGTCGATATAGTTGTGAGGGTCAATCTGAGACTAGGCTTTCTGTGCACTAGTGTGCGTATGCCCGGTAATGGTGAGGGCAGAGGAGTAGTGGTCGGTTACAGAGGCCTCTATAACAGCCAACCAGACCTTGCTCATGTCGCGATAAACGAACAAATATGTGTTCATGCATGTCGAGCTGATCTTAGACACCCATGTTGGTTTATTCAGTGCACTGCTCCAACCCAGATCCCAGCAAACTATTTAAATATGTGTCTGTTGCAATATTGTTTTTGTGGAGGTCTATTTTTATATCGTCTATAAGAGTTTCTATTGTAGTCTTTATTGTTATAGAATATTTATGGTTCAAAAAAAAAAACCTGATCACTGGCAAACGTTCTATACACAGCCTGAATACTGAACCGTTCATCTAAATATGTGAAATGAAAATAATGCCGTATTAAAATCATGTAAGGTAATTTTTTTCAGTTTTTATTTCTATACTGGACATAAGAAAAATTATCACCCGCTGTTATTATTCCTCTTGATGACCGTCAATACTGTGTAATTCCTCTCGTTCACTCAACGAACACTTCGACAGTACAAATAAATCTATTTTAACCGGTCAACATTATGAATCATATTTAAAGATCAGCTGCTAAGTATGTCTATACGCTGTACAGCCTTTAATGAAGCCTATGCAAAAGTGTGTTCACAACCGTGTTGTCACTATTATAGTCTGCTATTAAATATCGTGATCCCGTGCATCTGTACAGGCTCATGTACAAATGATCCGTGTATTAATAAATAGAGGTATGAGGTTTATTGCGGGACCCACACACCCACTATTATTCCATGCCTTAGTGTAACGTTGTTGTTCGATCTATTATTGCAACTTTCGCGATATAAACATTTTTGATATAAATTTCGAGAACCAACTGAAATTAAATGAAATGAAACGTTTATTCGCTCTTCACAATCATTTAATTTAACAAAAAAAACAACAATATTATACTTCTATAACTAGTGTTTGATCAAAATAACGTGTTAACTAATTAGGATGTGTTTTTATATGATTGAAAACAAATGTTATAATAGAAATTATTAAACAGAACAGAAATATAAGCTGATGCAGAACTGCTGAGAGAATAATTACACACGAAAGAGAAGATAAATTCTTCTGATTTTGCGTGGGAGTCACCAGTATTTATATTTTCAATTTGGAATTTTAATGTTGTCTCCTGTTAACCACACACACACCCCACGCACGCACACGCACACACACACACACACACACACACACACACACACACACACACACACACACACACACAACACATATCCAATATGAAAACATATGCTATCACATGTAATATCATTACTGTATCTATTATCTCTCTTAAGACAACTACATTTGAGGCAAAAAATAAATTTGTGCATAACTTTCTTTTTTAAATAGTTTTTTACTTATTCTTTAGGGGGACATATTTCTTACCTGTTTGGTTATTATATTATTGTTTATGAAGAATGTAGTTATTAATTAGTTTAATACAGTAATCAATTTGTTCCAATTGATTAGTATCATGATTCAAGAGCCAATCCTTGACACGGATTTTTAAGGTTTCCATTGTAGGTGAATTTTTTAATGTAAACAGGTAAACTATTGTAAAACTTGGGTCCGAGGTATATAAAAGTCTTCTATAGCAAAGAGCTATTAACTCTCGGTGGCCTGATCATGCCGATCTGCCTGGTAATATATCCTCCATGAGTTGTTTGCAGATCAACAGTGACTCCTGGATTCCCCTAATTTGGAAAAAATTACCATAGCAGTTTAAAAACTTATAGATGCCGCAGTGGAAGTATTTTTAGCCTAAAAAACAATGGAAAGCATGTTCACGTCTATTTTTCCGAAAAATAATTCTAATGAATGATTTTTTTTAATACTTGTAATTTTCTTTAAAAGTGATTTAAATGTACTGCCCCCAGCATGACAGACCATAGTTTAATTTAGAATGAACAAATGCATAATACATTTTTATTAATACATCGTAAAAATATGTAAGTAAATATGTTCTAATTGATTTTATATATGTACTTTCCAAAGAACGTTTTCATCAATGTGGAGTTCCAAGTACTTCACAGTGGTGCCCTGAGTAAGGGTGACACAATCAACATTGATTATGTTGACAACTCAAATTATGGTACTTCAAAGGTTCATCAAAAAATTGAAAGTTTGAGTTAATGAAAAATTTATATATAGTGATTTCTCAGCATTTAATGCAAGTGAATTGTTACTAAACCATAATCGAAGATAGTATAGAACTTATTGTATATAATTCCACAGAAGTCGTTCAGTTGGGACAATATAAGATAAAGCTGTATCATCAGCGAACCCAGTTAGTTTACAATAAAAGGGGCCTCTTTAAAGATCATTAAAAAAATTAAAAATAATATGGGACCCAAAGCAGATCCTTGTGGCACACAGCACATAATTGTGCTAGTCGAGCTTTCATAGCGACCAATACACACAACAAACTGTTTCTGCTCACGTTGGTATGATCTGAACACCTCATGAGCTACACCACGCACTTTAAGAAGTAACTCAAATAATGATGTTTTAGTGTGAAAGGTTTATTTGATAGGTACAACATATAATTATTTCGACTGTAAATATTGGATGAATATGACTAGTTAGGTTTTCTATAAACCTATCTTCCTCACACAACTGTAAAATACACTAATTTATGTGTTTTACTAAATTTTTGTTAATTGTTTTATTTAGTAATATTTGAAACATAACTAAAACAATTCTAGTTTTTTAAAATCTAACTAAAATTTGAAACAGAGTTAATTAGATAGGTGACGGCCAAATGAACACTAACGATTTATGTTCAAAATATAAGTAGAAAATTTGTGGTAAATAGGATTATTAATTAAATCTATATTACATGCTATATGTTGCTAGTGCAGTTTTAAGTTATAGTCGAATAATAATATCCTATTGTCTAACATCTGATTACATACTGGTTTTTATTTTTCATTAATTGTCCATAATAATTTATGAATACTCAGGTCAAATGATAATTTAAAACATAACTAAGTTATATCATTTCTTACTTGATATCCAAATTTAAAGCGCTAATTGTATGTTATTCCTTCATTTATTAAAATGCTACTTCAATCGCAACTAAACGATCTTGCATTTACCTTGCCTTTTGATTGTGGCTAAAGAAAATATAATACTGAAAGCTGACAAAATTTATAATTTATAACGATATTAAATAATAATATTGACAAAAGTTTGGAATATAATAACAGCCTTCTGTCTTTTCTATTATAGCAAACTTGTTATTTCTGACTGTTAACAAAGTTTTCTCAATAATCTTAAATGCGAAGTAGGCAAATAATGGTAATGGTAACAATGGTAATAGTGACAATTTCCTTTTCTCTGGTTTTTAGCTGTAAAAACAATTTACATGATGTAAAAAACTATTTATATATTATACAGTAGACGAAATTAAAATTAATGAGATATTATTTTCCTGTTGCATTGAACAAGCAATATTCTCAATAAAACGACTACATGTCTATATTATTTACACAAATAATGACGATTTGTTGACGGTGTTTTGTTAAGAAAAACATATATGCATTAACACAGACAAAACGCATCTAATATTTAATTAAAATGCGTTAAAACATTTCAGTTGCATCTGATTTCAGATTATATCAATATAGAATGAAATTATATAACAGCGAAACTCATAATTTTACGCAGACAAAAGTCTCTGAATAATGGAAGACTATAATTAAAATCTTTTACGTGATTTGCAAAGTAAAATCACAATGTATTACATGATGTTTTAAATATTATATTGTGTTTAATTTCTAATACCTTTGCCAATGGTAACACTGCATTTTGCATTAAAAAAGCGACAGTGGTATTTTCATACCTAAACGCGTAACAATTCAGTAAGGATTGCAAAACTTATTCATATCTTATTCAGCACATTTCTTTTTGTAGTGTTTGGAACTTTGCAGAATATTTGAAACATGTGCATATGTAAACATAATTTTCGATAAGATATCAATTTATAATTCAATAGCGTTTTATTCTATTACAACGTACGTAGTGGTTTTATATAATAAATAATATAAACATTTAGTAATTGTGGATTTTAATACATCATAGTAAATACTTTAGTTTTTGCTTTTTTTTGCAAGTAACTTACTAGAACAACATTAATACATTTTTTACTACATTTACTTCTTTAACACAATAAAATGAATTTTGAACTAAATCATGTTTTATAAAAATATTAAATATTTAGGTCCAGACTGTAATAATTATTCGACTGGTTGACCAAAGCAGCAATATCCTCACCTCACTCAAGCAATATGCAGATATAAGAGAAGCTGTGAGAGGGAGGGAAATGGTTGAAACTGAAGGGTTGTTTGGCTGAGGTGATATGTAGAGGACGTGTAGTCGGCTTGTTCAGTGCCAGCGTCGATTAATTGGTGAGAACGGATCACTGTTATTTTGACGAGTGTGTTTGCATCCGTGACACGGAACTGTATGTTTGCCTGCTCGTCAAGTGTTTTGTACCAGGTGTACTGGAATTAACTACAGTCGTTACGGTTTAAATTGGAGTAATACAGTGATGGTTGGCATAATATTTACAATTAGTACTATTTATTACTTTTGTAAATATTACAAATCAGTATTAACTATATATTTGAAATATTGATCCAGAGTGTATGATTTTATTGGATGAATTACATATTTCTACAAAGTACGATAAGAGACGATTCATTATTCTATAATAAAACTAAAGAAAAGAATCAGGTTACTTGTTTGTCCTATCTATATTGCCTTATTCAAACATAACACAATAATTTCCTACCTCAGTTATATATATTTAGTTATAAATAAATCGTATATTCATATTTTTTTCTGGGATAAATTACTTAGACCTTCCTCCTTTAAAATAGAGTCAATGCTGTATACTTAAGACAGGAAATTATATAAAATACTTAACTTTATATATTTGGGGTCTTTACTAAATAAGATTTGTTAAAATAATATGACACGAAAACAATATCAATAATCAAGCTATGAAGAGTAATATTTTGAAAGTATTTTAAGAACTATTTTAAAAAACGAAATTAATACAACTTTTTCGAATTAATTATTTCTGTTCTTATCCTCTGAGAGTACGATGCAGACATTATAGCCCTCTCAATCATTACCGCATAGGTCTATAACTATTATCATATATCATATTGTCATAGTGTTCAACTGGTATCGTTAGCTTGTATACTTTTATACTATAGATCATAAAGTATCTTTACATAGATTTTATTCGTAAAGTACATGAATTCAGATAATACTATCACTACCAGATTAAATTATAAAAGAGTAAATTCTATCATATTACGAGTCAGGTTGTGTTTGCTAATCTATATACCAGCTACGAAAATACTTAGTGGTTACCCTAAGTATAAATAATATATACAATATCTTTCGTATTCTTCCTAAAATGTTAATTTTACTTGGGCCGACAAGTAGACAGAGTTAAACTTGAAAAATGGTTTTACCTAATATTAGGCCCTTTTATTACGTGCAAATAACGCAATGTATGACTATTACTTATTAACTGACTGTCAACAAGTCACATATCATTATTTGGGCTAATGAGACCATTCAAGGTGAACATGAGGGACGTCATTTTTTACGTTAATGCCAATAACTCATATTTCATCACCTATTACACATACTGTTTAGCCTTCAAAGGCTAATTACTGTGATGCGAAATTTATGTATTTTTACGGTTCGTTGTAACTGAAAATAAATCCGTAGATTAGTGCTTTGATACTACTGTTGGTTTCTAGAGTAGTTTATCTTAATATAATTATCCTTATGAGATTATACTATATTGTGTTTAAATTATATCAAATGTCCAATAAAGTAACATTTTTCTTACTTATTACTTTTTCTTACATTACATTATTACATTTCTTATTTATTATATATTTAATTAAATTCATTGTCTTTGGAATAATTTTATATTGGAAATATTAGGTAATTTGTGTTATAACCCCTTCCGTTCCCTAATCTTTCGAATTAGCATTTCATTAATTTGATAATACCAGCAAATATCAATTTTAGTATTTATGTTTTTCTTGTATTATGTGTTCTAACATAATTTAAATTAAAAAGCTTTTACGCTGACCTATGTTATTTCATAACATGTGTACTTAATGTATATTTTTGTTCATTAGTTCAGTGAAAATTATACATACAAACAGATCCAACATTCAAAAGGTAATAGCAAATATTAAAAAAGCTTTGTTAGGTAATTATTACGAAAAATTTCGATAGTATTTAACACGTGTTTATACGTTTAACATGCATGTCATTGTCGTCTAAAAGGTCTTCTGTAGATGGCTCAGGGGTGGAGTTAGCTGTAACGCAATAAACATCGGTGAAGTGTGAAACTACTTTAGCATGCAATGAACTCCTTGATACGCCTCATAAAGTGTTTCCTCCCTTCATTTATTGCTGTAGTGCTTGTATCGTTTTAAAACTTCATCTTCATAGAAGCACAGCTGTTGGTGGAGTTAGTATGAGTGGTTGGACATTTACTTCCTATAAAACAAATTAATTACGAATAGTGTACCTGTATACCACAATAGGTTTATTTACTTTTCAACTACAACAGGATTAAATTGGCCACTTTTTAATTACAGTATATAGACCTTCCGGACCTTTTAGAAATAGAAAAATAGAGTATCTAATATCTGAAATATTATTTATTCGTTCTTGTGTTAACTTTAGATACTCAATGTCTCAAAAAAGGTTTTAGATACAAAAAGTGTGTGTAACAGAAGTTGTTATAAGCATTTCGGAAGTGCAAACGGTCATTAAAATATATTAAACCGTAAAGAAGACCGTACCAAGGTAGTCAACGAACTCACCTCTGAAATTATAAGAATATGTTTTACTAATATTAAACTCGTTTGGGATTTTTTGAGACAATTATCGTTTCCTAAATCCGCGTTATATCAGGGGGAGAACAATTTTGATTGTCAGGTTCACTGAAATATTTCAGATATTTTTTCTAAGCGCTACTATGCAATATGCTAATTTTGCATACAAGTGGTAATCCTACGAGAGTATCGTATGTATTCGCAGAAGAAAACTTTGAATAACCATCCTTAAATTAAATCTTCAAGTTCAGTGAAGTCAATTTTCCTTTTCCATTGCTCAGCTGGGACTAGAATCCTGATGTCAAATGTTTCTCGGGATGATACATTCCTTAATAATAAATTCACTCTGCAATCAGCTCCAGACGATACTATTACATTGTAGGATATTTTAGTCCTCTATATACACCACCTCATTAATAAGCACCACCATATGTGGTGCCTGTTAGAGGGAGGTTTAGAGCGATCCATTAAATCGTCAAATTTTAATCATAGCTAAAGCATTACACGCTATTACCATTGTCTTACTGTACTCCTGTGACTATAGATATATTAATATGGTATGGATCGGCTCTAGCCCTAGATAATACAATTAAATTCTAGTATTTGTTAGTTCTGTGTATAAACAACCTCATTAATAAAGACTATCAGGTGTAGTGTTGGTTAGAGAGATCCATCAGATTGTCGGATTATTGATACTAGCCAAGGGATAGAACGCTATTACCATTGTCTCACTGTACTCCTGTGACTATAGATATATTAATATGGTAAGGATCGGCTCTAGCCCTAGATAATACAAATTAAATTCTAGTATCTGTTAGTCCTGTGTATAAACCACCTCATTAATAAAGACCATCTGGTGTAGTGTCGGTTAGAGAGATCCATCAGATTGTCGGATTATTGACACTAGCCAAGGGATAGAAACGCTATTACCATTGTCTCACTGTACTCCTATTACTGTATACATATTTAGATGGTAAGTATCAGCTCTATAACTAATCTGTCTTGCTAAATACTCACTCCAACTGATACAACTATTCGCAAAGCTTGAAAACATCACAGAAATCACCATTTTCAGTCACATTAAATAATTTATATTAAAGGGAACTGTATATGAATAGTTTTGTGAATAGATGGGAGGATTAGGGCTATTCATTTGGTAGTCAAATTACTGATAATAGACTAGGCTTTAAATACTTTACCACTTTTATACTATTTTCCCAAGATTATAGATATATGTTTATGGTATGGATCGGGTCTAAAAGTTGTAACTTGTTTAACTAAAATTTAATAATTAACCACTCTATTGCCTACAGATTCTACCATTCTACCATGTTTAGTTTCATATTAGAAGCATTATATTATTATTCTTGTTTTTTGAAGGAAACATTAAGAAAACATTAGTTCTGTAACCGTATCATCAAATTATATGGAATATAAACTGTGCTGCTGGGAATGTTTTAGACACTATAATTGCGCAGTGGGATCGAAGTGCAAAAGTGGTGGTAATGAAGGAACAATAGCATGGCAAAGTGCAGTTGCCGTGAAATGAATTCCTAACGCTCTCCAGCATTTGCTTAATTACATTGTCTGTTTAAGGGGAGTGGAGACTCAGAGAACAGTCAAGTTCACGTTGAGTGTCATTTCTGTCACGGAATACCTTTGTCGAGCAAGAGCATTTTACGTGTAAGAAATTTCGTCTTAGCTTTATCTCACTTGGATTTAATATTCTCAAAAGGACTTTTAAGAGGACCAGGACCTGAAGCATAATGAACTTTCTTAAGAACTTGAGAGGCGTGACCAATTACATGTTTTATAGAAAGTTATAAGATACTAAAAAGCATATATAGTATGTCTTACAAAATACATATGTGACGTGTTAATTTTTATTTTACTTCTTAATATATTCAGTTTAAAACATCTAAAACTAATGTTTCAAATAACAATAAGTTCAAAGACATAATATGGGGTAATAAACATTGTATAAAACTTTAAACTATGTACTGCAGCAAACATAAATGAAACACTCCTATAACACATAAAAAAAAATTAAAATGTTTATGTTTAAAGGTTGTTGCTACCGCACATTTAAACTGTCACGAGAATACTATTTTTAAATTACAATACCACATTAATCTATAAATAGTAATTGAATGAAGCATTTCTATAAATGTATTACTTCCATTTAATAAAGGTATTTCAAATTCAATAGAAGTATTTAAATTCATGAAAACATTTATTCAATAACATGAAAACAAGAAAACGTCATAATTTGTATAAGAAATTGTTTACTATGTACGAAAAATATTTCAAAGACTAAGCATTTCTATTATAATACTTACCTTTAAGGTAGCCCTAATGTGATATTTTGGGTTATAGTTAATTCTTCTAGTTTCAAAATGTTATTACCGATAAAGGTATGCCTATAGCTTTATGTTACCTAATTAACAGCTAGGGTTTTAAAGCCTTATAGAACTATGCGCCAGATCCTACATTCGTGTGCTAAGTTTAACATTTATATCTCAATTAATTGGTTTTGAGTTGTTATCGTATTCTTTTTATGATCTGTTTAGTCAATCATTGAACCTAATTAAAGTACACTAAGTGCATTGTATTGAAAAATTTCATATAATATGCATAGGCTTGCAATAATACTTACTAAATAAAGATTTGACTAAATATTTGATCTTTAAATGTGATATTTTTATATTTTGGTGACTTTGAAAAAGCTCAAAGAATATGTTTTAAATACAAGCTATTTCAGATGCTTATATGCGAAGGTAACCATAAAGCTGGTTTTTTATGTGGGTGCAAAGACGGTGTAATGTAAGAAGGTTGTACTTAGCGGAAATGTATCCAATTAGTTAAGGGATTCAATTTGGGAGCAGCCTCCCTTTTCTGGTTAATTCTGGATAAAAGAAATGTTTCTTTTTTCCAGGTATTTTGCTACCACACACGCATTATTCTTGACAGAGAAATGCGTACTGTTTATGGACCATTATTTAGTTCATGTAACCCTAGTATTCCTCATAGTGATATAATACATGCAAATAAATATATGACTACAAAGGAGATCTTGTCCGGTTCGCTATCAAAATTCGTTGTGTTTAATTATGGAAATACATAGCTTTATGATACCATTTCTGTACAAAACTTGTGCATTTTTACACTAGGACACTGAATTTAAAAACACTTTAAGTATTATAAAACTACCGTACACTAATTTTGAAAAATATTTATTCCACTTTCTATCTGATTTACGAAGCTTGTCCAGCAATGACAACAGAATTTAGTATGGCTGATAATGTAACTGTCAACTAGATGTCACCATGCTATATATTCGCCTCGTTTTAAATGCAGATAATTTAGTTTTTGGGAATTTTTTAATAATATACAACAACAAAAATAAATCTTTTATATAGAAAAAGTTTCAATAAAATTCTTTTTTTTGTCTACATTTGAAAAAGTAGAGTAGACAGAAAATAAGTTTACAGATATATTTTAAACTTTAATCACTATTAAACTGCTATCTGTTTAGACAATTATAACATGCTATAGAATTTTATCAACGTATGCAATAACCAAACAATTGCATGCTCATCCGCATAATTTAAAATGTATTAACTATCAAAACTTACAATGTTGGGCCTACAACAAGAGATTTAGTTTGTGTATTTTTAAAGAAATTTTGTTTCCCGATTAACAGATAGGGGAAATTTTTTGCTAGAGTTTTCGTGACAAAGTATATTTCAACTAAAGGCTAATATTTTTTTACTGCAAGAAAACTAAATTATTCAGTGTTTGGACTTGTGACCATTGGCTACAATCTGATGAAATTAACAATATTTAAGAATGAATTAAGTAGTGTCATTAGGTATGAAACGGATATTTACTATTCACATACTTCAAAATGTGGAATATAAGTTTTGAATGACCTTTTATGTAAAATTTACATACTAACGTCGGATTTAGAGAACTGGGTATTTCACCGAAGATTAAGATCAAATATTTAAAAAGCTGATAGAATTACGGATGTTCGGACATACTAACATGAAACTTTATTGTTTTCTTTTGTACATGGCCTTCAAAAGAAGGTAAGATTACTACAAATCATGTTCCATGTAACATGAAAGATATGTTTTAATTAAAACGAGGTTGTTTTTGCGTTTTGCATCTATTACGTTTACATCACTTAGAACTATGGTCTGGTATTATAATTACACACTAAGCAAATATTTTGCAGAGAAACACGTGCATAGACACTTCTATATTTAAATTATAATACTACGAATATACACACATTAGGAATGTGCTACTTTTGTAAATAAATAAATATAATATGTTAAAAATTTCTCTGCAAAATCTTCGTGCCCTAAAAGGCAAGACCTAATATAAAGATACTTGTAAATTACAAAAACAGTTCTGTATGTCATTAACTGTCATTTTATGCTCACTGTCGTCAAGCTTGGTACGTATTTTTACAAAAATAAAAATTCTATCACATATAATGTATTCCTGAACGATGATAAAAAAAACACTTGTACTAGTTTATATTATAAGTTATAAATAGTGAAACTTTAATAATAATGTTACAAAAAAATTTCACTGATACCAGCCACAAGGTAAATTACCGATGAACAAATTTAAACTTATTAATAGGTATAGCCAAACTGTTGTAATTAAAATAGCGTTAATTATCCCATTTTTGCTAGCCATATTCTTTTCAGAAAGCCTAAACCCAAGGGCATATATTTCCCAATGACATTATGAACACATAATGACTGTCACTTAAAGTTATTCAAATATTCAGATCTATTTTAAATTTAAGTTTGAATAGAAATGTTTTAAAAATCTTAAGTCGAATGTGTTAAAGGTATCCGTGAAATTACTCACATTTATCTCCAAGATATTGCAATATATGATTGAATAGCTCAAACGATTTCAGTCACATTTTCTATATTTTTGTAGGTAAATATTAATGTAAAGATCCTACATTTGTTAGTAATAAATAAATGGGCTATATTTATTTTAGAAACAGCATTAGGTATTTTTCTGGAACATGTTCCGCACGACTTTTATTTGGAGATTTAGCATGTACAAGCACTTCTGATTTGCATGCGGAGGAAATAGTTAAAAATTTTATACTTATGGGCATTGCAGTTTACTCCGTTCTAAGGTATTTCTACTGCCATAGTTGACTTTTTATAGTTTACTCAATAAAGATACATAAATAAACATATAAATATATATATATATATATATATATATATATATATATATACATACACACACACATATATATATATATATATTTATATATGAAAGTATAAATACAACAATACCACACAGTATGTTGGTATATAGCAAGGTACAAAAAGAATCCAATAATATATTCGTTGAAAACATATTTTCAAGTTGTGAACACATCTAAAAAACAATATTTTGATTAAAACAATCCTTTTTTTAAGAGAACAACATAACAATCACTATTAGGACTATTAAAACTACTACGTTGCTGTGAAGAGGGTTCCAATATCGCATACTGCATTGTTTGCTGAAAAAAATGTTTCTTATTTAAGTTTAAGACCAGGCTTTGGCTTTACAACAACAAAAATTAAAGTATAACGTAATCAAAATGCTTGCTGGGGTAAACAAAATTCCGAACTATTCTTTTTTTTAACGAAGTATGAACAGAGGTATTAGATTGACATTTGCATATAGTGGTAGATTTTGACATGATTAAACCATGTTACTGAGGGTTAAAAAATTATTTCTCGGCAAAAAATAAACTAACTTTTCACACATTCTCTAAAACTTTAGAAAAGGCGGACTAAACAAAGATAGGCTTCGTTTTACAACTTTACAAATAGAAACAGACTTTTATTAAATGTGTTTGTGTTAGATGTGAAAAGGGCTATAAAAGTAAAACACTTTCAAAATATTGAACATTGAATGTCATCCAGTAGGAGAACAGACATACCTCATCCACCTTACCACTCTCTTGACTACGGTCATAGAAACCTGTGATATGTAAATGCTATGTGGGCTAGAGGATGTAGATGCTATCGCTCTATAAATATCAAACTGAGATTCTGATAATAGTTTTATGGCAGTATTTTTAAACTGTTATTAAAAATAAATATCCTAAAATACATAATTTCAATAATCAAATAACCTATCAACTATTTTGAAAATTCTATTAATTAAGTTTGAAATAACCTAAAAAGTTTATAGCAATCTGTAATGTATGTTTATACAAACAAACAATACCCACGTCATATGTGATCTGGTTATGTACTGTTACTAAAAATGTAAGCAAGATTTATGATTAGCATGAAATAATATACTGTATTACATATCTTAATACTTGTAACAATTTAATAGTTATTCCAAAGATTTCCAGTACATAAACCGTGTCGTATAATCAATGTTATGTTTCAGATGACGAGAGCTTAGTCTGCTCAATAAGGTAATATAATTACTTCCATAAATAATAAAATAGTAATATAAAATTTGATGAATATTAATTTAACTACTTAATTACAATATGTATTATTCACATTTAAAACATTTTTAATAAATAACTGGAAGAAAAGTTGAACCAACGTACGATCTCAAGGTTTCACGAACTTGCCTTTCAATAATATTTTAGAGGTTTTACTCGGGGTGAAATAAATTCATATTGAATCTTCGGTTTCCCACTGAATATGTGTTGCTATAAATATGAGCTTTATCACTCCAGAGCGTAGATGACAGTCTTCAGTTTATGCAGGATTACCCAGATCGATACCCAATATAACTTTTTTGATTAAGGGTGGGTTTTATGAGTAATAGCGTAGGTACTTAAACTCTAGTCTCGATGTTTCAGCAAAGTTTTCTAATTTAGAGTTGAGTAAATCTCCTACAAACTTATTAGGTTCCACGCAAATAAATGTACTGTATAACAAATTGTTATTATTAGTCGCATATAGTTTATAGACTATTGGATTTAAACAGGCTGATGCGCAATTAATTCTTACATTCGGCACTGTGCATTATATTACATTAGTGAACTTCTACACGAATTATATATTAATATATTACATAACGTAAATTAGAAATGTTGTGGACATATTTTGATGTTTGAAGGACAATAACGCAAATCTTACAGCACAGATTCAGAAAAAATACTACATTTACATTACTATAAGAATAAAACATAGCCATACATGTATTCAGAAATACCGCCCACTTTATTTGCATTAAGGATACGAAATATTTTTTACAGATGGTCAAATCAGAGACCACAACGTGCAAGCATTTTGGGATGAATAAATATTAGCTCTCGTTGTGTGATGTGTATGATAATGATTATCAAGCTTTTCCTATATATAGCAGCAGTGAAAAAGTAAAAGCTACTAGTTTCCTGAATCCTCTTAATGAATAAATAGAATATGTACTTAGGTAGGTTTCCGTTTCCATTGTGGGACTCTATACTTACAATAGTAGCTAAAGAAATAGAAAACGTAGTTCTTGCACATTAATAATTTATTTTCTGGCTATGTTTAAAGGAAATAACCAAGTTCAGTGAGCCCCTGACCTAATAAATGAAACGTATATCAAATATACTTTGTACGCAACTTGAACATATATGATACTAACGAGCGAATAATAAAATTAAAAAAATATCATCCACCCCATAGTATTATGGTTAAAAGTTATATATTATAAAAATTTCTTGGAGGATCATAGTCAAGTTACAGACTAATACAAAACAAAGAAAAATTCGGCTAGGGGAGCAACGTGTAATGTGAACTTACTAAAAGGATTCAACGGAAATAACATTACAGGAATGATGCCAACTCACTAACCCTGTTCTCCCTTCATACCACACAAACTGTCGGAAAAGCTAGCTCAGTCAGGGCTTTCAGGAATTGGCATCATTGCTATCACTCCACGTAACTGTCACTCGTATCGGGATGGGTCGCGTGTTACTAGGGATTCCATCCGTCTATCGCACGGGTTACAATTAGGAGATCCTCCAAAACGACTTCGTCGCACTGCCCATGGGTACACAAAGGGGACGAGACTTTATTTAGTAACCGTTCCCGGACCATATCCGATCCAATGCAGAATGACTCAGACGAGAACTGCTAACAGTGCAAAAATTAAAACGTGAACCATAATCTGTTGAGCATCCGGCCATACGTAGATGAGATTCAAAAGGCAGTGTTCTAAAGCCAAAGAGGTACAAGGAGATTACGAGATACCCCTCACGTCAGTTAACGGAACAAATATAGCGATAACGCTCTGAGCCATGATGAGACGAGGTCTAGTACCACACTGTCAGATCGTGCCGCCATTGACGCTTTCGTAGAGGCAACAAAATGCCAGGGTCTATTTGCCCAACATTAAGAAAATCATGCTTCATCGGATGAAATAGTGAAAATATACAACAATTTTAATTTATGTTTATAATGAAATGCAACAAACCATTTTATATAAAATAAAGGAGTCTTAATTATATAATATTAAGCATTACTAGTTGCTGATCTTATTACTAGAACGTCAAAATTAACAAGAGTACTCATTAAAATGCAAAATCAAAAATAAAAGATACTCAAATGTTCGTTTAATCATGAACAATTTCAAGATTAATTACGTAAAAATAACTAATGTATTACATAATATCTGATGGAAAATTGATTGATCATGGTAGTCATAGTGGTAAAGCCATAAAGTAAATAATGACTTTAGGCTTTAACTTTAGTACTAAAGCTAAAGTCCTACTGTACCTATAAATATTTTAAATAGTATACCATCTAATTTTTACACGAAAACCGTCCAGTAGCCATCTTGTAGTTAGTTTTTTACTCATCGATTATACGATACTGATTGGGGATAAAACTATTATTGTAATTGCTAGACTGAAACAAGTTAATATGATGATGAAGCTAGCATGGTTTGGAAGGTT
The DNA here is from genome assembly GCF_021130785.1 of Homalodisca vitripennis. NCBI lineage: Eukaryota > Metazoa > Arthropoda > Insecta > Hemiptera > Cicadellidae > Homalodisca > Homalodisca vitripennis. The sequence goes on from NW_025780840.1 coordinate 17,556, forward strand.
GAATCGTATACTGTTCTTTATTAGATTTACTAATATTTACAACTTCTAAAAAAGAATACCGATATATGCACAACTCGACATTGAAGCGTTTGGCCTGTAAAATATGCGCTGTGAGGTGTAATTTTTGATTTCGCTGGAATTAACGTTTAATATTTTAATCCTTTTAATTATTTTACAAAAAAATGGTCCATGTTATTATTAGAACTGTGGTGTGAAAATGTTTCCTGTCATCTGCAGATTCAGCAGAGCAGCTGTGATTTATATACGCTGCTCCGATTTCACTGTACCCTTGCATCGCTTGAAGCCGGCCTAATTTTATGCCTGAAGACTACCAGTGTTTAGTACTGCCAGTAGTATCCTAATAAATCAATCCCTCCCACCACTGCGGGCAACTAATGGCAGGTAGTGTTTTTCGCTTTAAATCTTGTACGCGAAATAGAAAACAACTCCGGAAGTAGGCACTTCTTAAACCTTATTAAGCTTCTAATTTGGATTTATTTGTAAATAAACTAATATATTGTGTCCCAAAAGGTATATTAGCATAACAATAGGATTATTTGAGGACTAACTAACCGTTGCTATGTTATGGCTCACCAACATTATGAGATAAGAATAAACATAAAAATATAGTTCTTATTTTATCTATAAACATTAAAATCTATAAATACAACAAAAAAATCAATTTCAAACTGGAAATACGCTAAAGTAATTATACAATCAACCTGTGAATTCAAAGCAGCATGAAAATTGTATATTATTATCAGCCACAACATCAAATTCAATACTATAATTTTGTGTTATGTAATTTGTCACGCTACTTTCATGAAATTAGTACGTTCAAAGTCATTTATTTTATGTAAAGTTGGCAAAGCCTGCACTTTTAACGGTATGATGTTGCCCGAAGAGGAATATTGATATCAAGTCTCGAAACGATATGCTTATGCATTTTGTTACACTTTACCATAGTATTATCGTTTCAGGCTGTTTTTGAACGAAATGAGTTTAACAAGGGTCCATGTGTTATTTTTTAAAGAAACAACATTGAAAAAGTATTGGATTGGAATATAAAAACATAAGGAATTAGTTTAAAAATTTTAGTGGTAGGCCTATTGAACGCTTTACACCTGTACAACAATTTTTCAACTAAATATATTAATCATTATTTTCGTTTTAATATTTAAAGTTAAATGGTATTTGTTTATGATTTTGCATGCGTATTTTAATAAAGTATAACAAGTGTGTCATTCTATTTTAGCCAAACATGACGGAGAAACAATGTGATTTCTATCAACCGAGAAATTAAGCACAGATTGTATTGGATCGAAACACCGTAGTCGGATATTGTTTCTCCACCGCTTCACACAATCAAATTGATAGCTTCATACCGCAGATTGTTTTAGTATTTCTATCGTGACCCGGTTGTTACTGAGCATTTGCGTATGATTCTATATTTTATTCAATCCCTTCTGGCATAATATTCGTGTCATTATTTATTAAAACGATCATAAACCCACAATTGTCCTCTGGTTGCTACGAAGAACTGTTTTCCCTGCTATTGGACAAACTGTAAAAACAACGTATAAATGTAAGACTTCATTGATTTGATAATATTATGTAGCAGTATGTATTTCAAGTTCAGAAACTACCACAAATCGTTTCATCGACTGTCTAATCTAAACATTACTATCTACATTCTCGTTATTTTTTCGTTAATTGTCCTCTGGTTGCTATGAAGAACTGTTTTCCCTGCTATTGGACAAACTGTAAAAACAACGTATAAATGTAAGAATTCATTGATTTGATAATATTATGTAGCAGTATGTATTACAAGTTTCAGAACTATCACAAATCGTTTCATCCACTGTCTAATCTAAACATTACTATCTACATTCTCGTTATTTTTTCAACGCATTTAACATAAATGTATCTGTTGTACAATAATAAACTGTTTAAACTATTTTATTTATCAGGCCATTTGCTTGGGCCGAGATCCTACCCCCAGTATATAGATGGAATTACATTGGCGACATAACGGTACTTTTTCTCGTTTATTTCATGATTAAACAAGAAACTAACACACCTTACAGGTTTTAAAACAACAACGACCGAAGTATGAACAACTGCATTTAATTTAAATTAGGTCCTATTTTCCAAATCACTTGTTATTCTAAAAGATATAGAGATAAAAAGTTTGAAAAAGAGACGTGTATATTATAAAGAGATAATAATAATATATATCGTAAATACCGGCAACAAACAACAGATAATAAAGTAGAAAAGCTTGCACACGTAATGAACACATGCAATGTTGGCTTCTATATATATTATATTAAATTATATATTATATTATATTATATATATATATATATATATATATATATATATATATACAAACAGGGAGACTAGTATATATCAGATAAGCCAGTTGATGTTTGCTTGTCTGGAAGTGATACTTCCCTCTTATTGTACTATATAACAGGAAACGTCAATTAAAAGTAAAGTAATCTAAAGAAAACAATATTAAACAAACATGGGGTACTAGTACATCATACTATAGGCAGGCGATGTTGGCTTTTTGTGGAAGAGCGATAATTCTATTATTGAAGTGCGTAGCAGCAACTGTATGGTAACGCCAAGTATTTAAACAATATACAACAGAGTATGTAGTCTAGTAAACTTGATCAAATCCAGATAATGCTGGCTTGTGAGGAAGTGAGGCACTTTTGCTTTTATATTGTGCAACTGAAGGTCTTTATAACACCTACAATCACTTAAACACAAACAATATATAACCCAGCAGTAAAGCTAGTAAATGTCACTTTACCCCAGTAATACTGCCTTGCGTGGAGGAGAGACTTGTGTAACAAGAATGTCTATGGTATCTGCAAAACAGTTAGGCGCAAATAACATAATAACAGAGCAGGAGGGCTAGTAATATCTATAACTATACTAATGGCTGGTGATGTTGGCTCGTTAGAAAATAAGACGTCTCTATTAAGTAATAACGAACTAGATGTGACTGTCATAGTTGATCCTTTGTCCTGATTTGCTATTTTGTCTTAATCTCCTGGAGAGATTTTAAGTAGAATATTCCTGGTTATATCTAGAGTACGCCCTGTATCATTACAATAATACATTGATTCACTTTTGTTACAGACAAGAATCTATTCCAAAGTTTGTATCCGATAGAGGCTTTATCATATCATTCGGATATCTGCTTAGTTTCAATAAACAAGTCTCCCACGTTAAAATATAAATCATAAATCCTTTTTATTAATACTACCATATTTAAGACGGGGATACAATCTTTATATTGACGTTTTGCTATAAATGTTTGTTACTAATAGAAAATTTTACCACCACGTAAAACGGGAACCTTCCGTAATACATAAGCCAAACTACTTTGATTCAATTCAATATAATTGATTACCGTTTTATTGTATGTCATAAACAAAACATAACGTTTCTAAAACACTGATTTCCTGTTATAAAAATTGTATTATATGCTAGTGGTTAAAGTTATTAGCCCAATATATAAAGGATTATGAGAAAATTAAAACAATAACGAAAATTTAATTGTAGGTAGCTCTGTTTACAAATAGTTTTAGTATATAGGCCAGACACATAAATCTAATAAAAGTTATATCACTACGTAAAGTACTAGTTTGAGTTCACTGGAACCAACTGAGCGTTCTTTGGAGCGTCTGGAAGAAGAAAAACAAAACGTACTCATTACATCCTTTTGACATCAGAGACATCTAGACTTCAAAATATAAAGATATAGCGTAATCTAGGTAAAGAGGGCTTTAAATTTTTAACCCCTTTCGATTACATTTTACTCATTACGATATCCACCAAAATTAGCATAACTGACAATTAAATTTCTTCTTAGGTAAAATTATTCTATGTATTAAAAATAAAACTGGTCGTGTGTCTCTTACAATGGAAATTGACTCTTGGCTCCTTGAATAAAAGTAGTTGGGGTATTTATGCATAATAAACTCTAAAATAATATTTCGTTTCCGATAACACTATTGGAAATAGTCACTCAACTTTCTTTCTGGTAGATTTTGTAGGGAAAAGTAAATAAATTTTCCAAATAATCCGTATCAGTTTTAAAATTTTAACTAATATAATAATTAAAATAATAAAAATAATTATTATAACAAAAGTTGTTTTAATATTTTAAGTGAGTTTTTCGGTCAGTTTGATACATCAAGATATTTTTAATATAGAGTCCATTCAAACTTAAAAGAATCAACAGCTCTATTAGCAGAAACAAAATAATGTTAAATGTAGAGCAAAAATGTATTTTTCAAACAACTCAACTACGTTCGTTGGGTTTCTTGGCAAGTGATTTCGAACCAATATACGGCAGTCACAACAAGAAAAAACCACAAAAAATATTTTCTGCGAAGCTAGATCAAAATAAAAATAAATATAATGCATGGCTTAAAACACATCCCATACTTGGCTGTTCCAAATAAGCTTTTCAACCTTAAACCTTTTTTGAGATTTTAAGTACCATGCAAGTCCCACGAGAATAAATCAATAATAATTGGGCTGGGAGAGGAACTAGCATTTAGAAAAATTCATATGAGTGGTATAGGACAATCTATCGATCATATTGCATCCGATGTTCTTGAGAAATTTCTGTTTGTAAGCGAAAATGAATAAGTAAAAAGGAGTATAATAATACAACACCAAGTGAAAGCAATAACAAACAGTATCCCATAGAAGGAAAGGCAAGGGCCGAGTGTGAATGGCCCTTCACTCTGACAGTTATGTTAAATATTGGTCTATTGTACGGTGGACCGGCAATAAAGGCCGCTTCAGACCACTTTCCCCTTCTCACAGATAACAAAAATATCCCACATTTATGTTTATTTCATTATATTAAATTAGTATAAACTACCTGGGAAATTCAACCTCTTTTTCAGTCAATAGTTTCAGCAAAAAAACTATATAATAGGTATGTTCTTGTAAGTAAATATAGGGTTCTTTATAAAAACTTTACTATACAAATAAAATGTATTGTAAAATTGCTGCCATTATACTGTCTTCAAAATTACAAATTTATAAAAATATATACGTTCCAAAAATTGTTTTAAAATGCTTCTTTGTTGTTTTAAAATTGACAGTCAATTAATTAATCTTTATTAGGTAGTTTTATTTTATATTTAAGCTTCATTCACTTACAAAAAGGAAATATCGTTAGAAGATTCCTAGTCGTATTGAAGCTAAGTACATATTTCTAACTTCCTTATGAAAGTTAATTTGGATTTCAATAACTTACTTATTCAGTTTTCAAATCTAAATTGAACTATAATTTATGTATTTTTTTTAAATATTCTTGATATTTTATTGTTATTATTTTGAAAAATTAGACAGGAGAACATATAGCTTTTATTTACTAGAATTTATACATGTTAATTTAAAATATCAGTGAAAGTAAGTTTGCAGCTTTGGTCACTATATATTGCAACACATGCTTTCTGAAAACAAAATGAATATGCGTATTATATTGAAATGTAATTCAATTTTACTGCATTTATATAAGCACAATATCGCATAAAAATATTTATAAAAAAATAAAAATCCATTTATAACATACAAAATATTAATTACTAACACTACACACAGCCTTTACTCTTGTTAACATATTTACTTAGGGCAAACTAGTTTACAGGAATCATACTCTTTTAAATTTGTGTGTGTGTATATATATATATATATATATATATATATATATATATATATACATTTATTTGTGTTAAGAAATATATTAAAGTGAAAGACTCTGCGTTGAAAAATTCTTGTTATAAATTTGGTATTTAAATTAATGTAGTTCTAGTATCATGTACTATCCACATTTATTTTGATAGCAGTATTTACATATTCTCTAAAACCACCTAAGTTGAAGAAAAGAGAAACGGTTTCTTTCCAACTTCTTAAATGCTAAATTTAAACTTACCCTTATTTAAAGCTACCCTGTAGAAAAAAAGTTTTAATAGTGTACCGATTTACGCTTACATTATTTCAAAATTAACTTTAATATTTTTGTACATACTTTTATAGAAGTACAATATGTACAGTAGTGTATATTTGTTACATTACCAGGCATCTTAAACAATACTACGATTTACAATCTTTAAGATTATTAAAAAGTCATCACTTTATTTTACTCGTATGTTTAAGAATTATAAATACAAAAGGCTAATGAAATATAATACTGTCACATAAATGGGTAGCAAGTACAATAACAGCACATCACTGGAAAATCCCGACATTAAACTCAATAAAAGCGAGTATAGAGTTCTGTCAGTGTGACATTCAAGGGGATAATGCAGAAATAAATTGGTTGCACAGGGATCCAATCATGCTGTTTGTGCCGGAGTTGATCGTTGAAGGGACGCTTCAATTGTATTACGGCCAGCCCTCCAGATCCAGCGCTCAAAATTATCGTTCCAAACGCAGTTCTCGGCCTGGCCCCATTGGTTGACATTGTTGTTGAATTATATAATGATACATCGGTTCAACTCATAGTTTACTTTACTTCTGTAATATCGTTAACGAACTCCACGCTACCGCCCTCGAAATAAGTTGAACTTAAATATACAAATGTATGGGGAGAGGAAATCTAGGAGATGCCTGGTAGGAAAACACAGTATAGGCCTTTTTAAATTCAGTGTACTCTAACTCATACTATAAGTGGACAATTTTTCTGATTATACACACACTTATAAATGAATTTAAGCAAATCAATGATCTAATACTTAACGTAAAAAAGATAGCCATAATGTAAATAAGCAATCTTGATGTCAGGTGTATAATAACGGAACACACTTAGAGTGACGAGTAAACTCGAAACTGGTTCTAAGTACACGATAATAATATTGTACTACTAGCCTGAATTTAATGCTTTTGAGACACGGACAGCTTCGTGTTAAATATCAGCTTTTCAAGTCACCCACTATCACAGGAACCAAAAAACAGCATTATTACTTAACTTTATTATATAAGGTACGAAGTAGGTCACATTATGTTTTTCGTAATATCATTCATTGAAGTTTCTTTGCAGAAGTATGCAGTCATTTTATGCTTGAGTCGTTCTTGGGATGAGTTAATCGTTCTCTCAATATATATATATATATATATATATATATGCTCGGACAATCCAAATTTTATAGAATTATGAAAATTTACTATCAAATTTTTATAAGCTCAGACAACCTGAAAAGTTTACAAATATTCCAAATCACCTAAAATTTATTACAAAATTAGATATATATATATATATATATATATATATATATATATATATATAATGCACATAAAGTATAATATATATAAATAAATATATATATATATATACATATATATATATAATATTATACCTTGGATATAAAACTTCGTGCAGTGAAAACCAGATCAAGCAACGTCGACCGTGGCTGTTGCTTGGATGGGTGACCGTTCAGCGATCCTCTCTAAAGCATCCTGCCTGCTCGGTCATTGGTGGTGGTTCAGAAGACTACAGCTTCAAGCGGTAAAATAAGACATCTTTGCATAACATTTTTACTTTAACTTTATAATTTCCATTTATTGGCTATGTAATTCTTTTCAATATTGATAGACACGGTGGATTAAGTACTTTTAGTGGTTCACCAATTAGTTTTGCGAATTTCACTTTAATTTGATTCGATCTGGAAAAATTTCCTTCATTGTGTATTATGAGCGTTCATGTCTTCATTCAATTTTGTGTTATGGTTTATGACTAGCAATGTTCGGCAAATTTAATTCTTTCCATTAGTTATTTTATTTTATTGTCATCTTTTTCTATAAACTATAACTTTTATTGTTATTTTCGTAGAAAGTTTAAATAAACTTGCATCTCAAACCTAAAGTTACGTCAAATTAATTTTAAAAATCTAGTTCGTTTTACGCCTAATCTCTACATTGATACATTGTACGTACTGTGCGTAATTGCATGTATTGTGTAAAGCACTCCCTAAATACTATTATGTAAATAGCTATGTAAAAATTTGAATTAATTTCCTTTTGGTTCGCAAAAAACCACATTCACATATAGCACGTTTCTAACGTGTACTTTTATTATGCCTGTTATATGCATATTTAGACGGTTACGTGTTTATTTACTCCTCAAGTGTTTAAAAAGGTAATGTGTAATTAATACATACTGAAACCCTCAAACACAATTATTTGATAAGTTTTCATAAACTCCTACTACATTATTTTACTTAAAAAAACTGTATGCACTTATGTTGAAGAAAGTTAAGTCACCGTATGGTCAATTTGCTTCCTTTATTCCGTCACTGTTTTAAATCATTAACTCATTAAACAACGGTTATATAAAAGAATATTATGCATTAAGTAATAAAATATTATAAGTAAATACAGTAAAATAAATAAGTAAGGAAACATTATAACAATTAATACATTTAAAAGGCTATATTGTGGAAGTGTATTTCAACAAACATTCTAAATCCACTAGGGGTGGTGAACAAGCCTTCGGGGAAATGCATTACGGAGACAGTGGCAAAAAACTTTCGCTCTGCATCAATGACCTTTTTTATAGACAGTGTTTATATTCAAGATAACTTAATGTTAAAAATTTATGCAGTTCATAATTTAATATTACAATTTTGAAATGGGAAAAGGAATTATATATATTTCAAGTGAATAACTACATCACTTAATCGTATTGAGTACTATATTGTAGAATAATTAGGATTAAATAAATTGAACATTTTTTATTTAACTTATTATCGTTGACCATTCATAAACAGGTGTGGAATTAATAGAAACGCGTAATGCAAATATACATAATTATAAGATTTACTTAATTTTCGAAAAACTTGTAGACTGATAGATTTTCCAGTACTTTTTGCACATTACTGAATAATTAAAAAAATTTAATATACGATATTAAGCAACATTTATTAAATATAAAATCGATTTACATTTATTTTGTCAGTTTTATTTATTGTTCATATTTTAGTATTAAGTTCAAATAGATCTTCAAATGATTTCTGTGTAAATAGTTTGAGTGTAGGAAAAGACTTAGTAATGTACAGCGATAAAATGTCACATGTGGTGTTAAGCCACAGGTGCTACCTCTTGGAGCAACTGGAAACAAAATGGCTTGAAGCAATTACCAGTTAATTGTTGGTTACCTTGGTACTTAGTACTTCCTGTGATCGTTAAAAACTTTTTATAATCTCCTTTAATGTTTTAATCTCTATCGTTAGCTGCTTGGTTCCATTATGTTACTATTATATTACCTAATAATTTGTTATTTACTTTAAGTTTCCATGATTTCAGGATGATACGAAATTCGTATAATTATTTCTCAAACGTATATTAAGAAAACGATTTTAACTGTAATAAAGAAAGATGCACATGTAATCCTCATACAGAGAATCTAAATAAAATTGTTTTTTGAAACTCAACATTAACAAATCTAAACATGCATCTTATGACACGGAGACTTAGTCTACTGAAGCTATTTTGGGATTTTTGTTTTCAAAAATGGTGCACTGTTTAAAAACAGTTTAGCACAAATCTATTAAAATGCTGTTAAACTAAACAGCTCTAACAATTTTAAATACACTTTCAAATAATAAAATCTTACTCGGTTAACAGTCTTTCACCATCCATTTTAAATTAGTAAAACTTAAAAAAAATTATATAAAACTTTCAAAAGTAAGTTCAATGTCGAATTATAAGCAATTTGATTTTCATGAGAATTAACCTCATAATTTCGTAGTCCTAACTCTATTACTTTTAAAATTGTTTGGCATAAAAAATTTTAAAACGGATATGACAAAAATTGCTTTCCTGCATACGCTTGAAACTTTTTGCGTATTTGGAGCCACAAAGCTTAGTTTAGATACACGAGTAAAAATTAAACCTTCAATAACTCATTCAGGTTTCCTATTTATCCACCCAAGCATTTTTTAATAATACAGGGTTGTCAAGATCAACCTAACAAAATGTAATAATTAAAGAAATAAATAATATACACTACGAAATACAACTTTAGCTTATATTAAGTGATAATTCTAAGTGTTTATTCAAAAATTCTTTAGTATTGCGTAAATAAAAATAAGACCTCCACCGTAGCATTGGGATAAGACTGTGACTCTCTAACCGAGTGGCCAGGTGTTTAATATTCCTGGAGAGGTAATAATATTTGTTAGTAAGTTTGGACCGTTTTTTCTGTAAAAGCGTTTGGTATGCTCAATCGAAATGCCATTGGAGGAAAATGACCCCTGAAAAAGACATTCACTATTGTGGCACAACAGGTAATACAGTGGGATTGATTGTATCAATTCGTCACACTTACAGAGGTAAACATGGGCTTCCATGACAGTAATGGGTAGATTGGCTTTAGTCTACAATTCAATAGAGCTACAGGATTTAATTGCTCTGCTTGGTGTCCATTATTAGAAAATAATATGCGGGTTACCAAAACTAGCAACTAAACATAATTTGTTTAAACTTAGGGCCTTAGAGGTGTTATTGTTTCCCTTCCTTGCCTATAATATAGTTCTCGTATAAATCCATTCAGTTAACTAAATTACAGTTTCAAATAATCGCTATACAGTGTAAAAAGAAATAGTTTAATAATTATCAAATCATCGTGTAATTTGTTTTTTAAATTTTGCTTTATTTTGTCGTAGTCAATACGTTTGTTTAAAAACATAATTATTAAAATCCCCTTGGTAATTTTACGGAACGTGTAGTTTATCTTAACTCCAAAAATGTGCTTATACTAAAGACGAAAACTTCAAAAACTTTGCCATATATTTAGAATTCCATTAAAGAAAGCAAGACGAATATTTTTGTCCCTACGATATTTTCCTTATTGTCCCTTATTTACAGTATTTAAACTCAGTTGATAAATATCGTTACACAAATGGTCGAATCAGCAAAAACATTATATTTTTGAATAAATTTCAGTACGGTTATAACTCTTAAAGTCGAATGAACTATTTATTGAAACTAATATTTTTTTTATTTTATTATAAGTAATTTATATCAGATACGAGCTGTTTCCCACGGCTTTGCCCGCTTTTCGTAAGTTTTACCCCTGTAAGAGCATTTCTGGGTCAAGTAAATTATATTTCCATCGCCAATGTAGAGTTTGCCTTGATGTCACGATCATGAAAATCTATCAAAAGTGTACACGTACATGTCCTTTATTATAAAGTGGTCTAACACTCAACCTTTAAGTTCAACCAGAAACTTATTTTAAAGACAAATATACATTACTTAGTGCCTTCAAATAGTATTTGGCATTTAATATACGTAACTGCCTTGCAATTTCAGTTTATAATGTGCAGGCGATTTGAAAACGTTTAACTTTAAACTCTTTTGCAGCGCAGTCTGGTCGCGAGTTACATCAACGGGCGTAGCATATAAATCTTCTCAGCGGAAAAATACATATACGTACAAATGTTCATAATGATCGGACACATAGTTTACGATTCTATACAAGACAAACACACAAACATTCATTTATATATATATATATATATATATATATATATATATATATATATATATATATATATATATATATGAATGTTTAATCAATATGTTTTGAAATGTTTTTGAAATAATCATATAACTTTATAAATTATATATTTTTAAAAGTTTAATTTTATCAGGAAATATGGATCAAAATGTCACTTGCTTAACCATTCATTGACTGACGACAAAATCTATATGAGGTTACCTGTTTAATTCCATTACCACCAGCAGAATTTTAAATACTGTAAACTTGTTCCATTTGATTTCTCCAGATCAGATCAACCATACATTTCACATTACGTAAAAACTACTACGATCTTACGATTATAATGGTGAGTCATTTACATAAATAAAGAATAAATTACTAGTAACATAATATGAAGTGTATAAAATACAAAATACATAAGTGAGGCACATTATTTTAAACAAAAATTGTTACCTTAATTAATGAGAGAAAAGCATGATATTTAAAATTTTCTACAATATTTAAGAGCATTGTGTATTAGTTAAAGTTAATTTTTAACAATAAACTACATTTGTTGTAACGGCTAACTATTCAAACAGTGATAGTTATAAGAGAAACCTTTGTCTGAACATGAGAGAAAGGCCATGGACGAGATGTGCTTTTTATATTATTTTTTGACGATAATAACTGTCAGTTTGAATTTATAAAGTGATATTACGATATTTTAGACCATTTATTTGAGTATATTTTCAAATTGATGTGTATTATAATATTGGTATCACGTTAATAATAGTAAATAAGATATTTTAAGTGCCATTTTCAATTTTAAGTTATTGTATCCGTGAAGAAAATATAATGTACATACGGAAGACTATTTCAATCATAAATGGTTTATTTTCTGCTGAATCAATTACCTTCCATCCTAATGTATTTACAATGTAAAATATGTATTAAAGTCAACATATGTAACTATTTATTCATTAAATTTTTAGGTCTTAAAAAGCAATGTCGGTCAACAGTGTCTGATTCGGCTTTGCAATCTTCTTCGATGTAAAATTTGTTTAGCACAGTAGAGTTTACTTTGTCGTCTTAATAAGTAAAATATATATAAACGCGTAAAGAATAATAAGAGTACTTTTGTTAAAAAAGTCACAAATAGGCCGTTTGAATTCGCTTCCAGTATAATTTGTTTTATGGTATGAAATTGGTCTTGCCTTATTTCCTCGAAAAAGACAATATATTTACACATACTTCTAAGAAACTTAATTTGTTAAATATCGTCTACTTTCAGCTCTTGCAATTTTTTGTATCAAAATATTTCCAGTGACATAGCTGTTTACATAGTGTTGTATATATGTAGAAAATATACTTACATGCATACTTAGGACCTACTAAAAGCTTACTACTGCAGACTCAAATTATTTGTATATTTCATTCTTTATCTGCTTATTATAGGTTAAAAACATCCACTCTCGGTATAAGTTGGACATCCTTATTAAATCATGAGAAATTAAAAATAACCGTATATAACAGTTGAGTAATAGTAGTCTTGCTGATTTTAGGATGTAAATTTCTAGGAAATAATGACTCATTGAGACATTTTTGTGTTTTACCTCCGTTTTTAAAAAGACAGTACAAATTCCATATCACAATTTCTGGGAAATGAACCATTTCGTATTACACTTCCTATGTCAGATTATATAAATTTAGACTGTAAAACCTTATTTGATCCAAAAGCATAAACATCTCTCTATTCACTTTCTGTGTAAGTTGTTTCAACGGCTATAGTTATAGTTTGCCCTTTTGACCCGACGAAGAAAAATATAACGTAATACTGCTGAAAAGTTACTGCGGTATAAAAGAGTCAGTGACGGCAGTTTAATTTAACTTTCGATTTAGTTTATTTACGATCTTATAGTTAATGTTGCCATAATCACGAAAATATTTACATAAGTTTTCAGGATTTATTTAGTTTAAAAAGCGTAAATTACCAGCTCTTTTTAACTTACCTCTGTTCTAAAGTATTTCAAATGCCATACTCATAGTTCACCTTTTTGTGCCAATGATGAAAATATATGGTACCATTAAAGCGTCACTGTGGTTTAATGTGTAACTTAAATTTTTTATCCATAATTGAGTTTATGGTGTATACTAATTAATAAAATGCCTATTTGGTATTTGGAATCTAACTTAGACTACTTGATCAACAATCATATAATTCCGTTGCTAGTGTTCTGCTTCTAGTTTAAGGGGAAGAGTGTGAAACTCTGCTAGTGTAACAATTTAATACACAATGAAAGGGAGTACCTTACGTTCAAACATTCACAGATTTTATCATTAGGCTAAGTTTTATAGCAGCGTTTAAATAGTATTTTAAAAGCATTTACTAGTAAATTCTTTACTGATGCAATCCAAAATAAAAACTATGTAGTAACTCCACTTTGCAATGTGCATTACCCTTAATGATTAAGCATTGTTTAAGTAATATTTCCTAAAATTTTAATCTAAACCAATGTTTTTGCCTCTTTGATGAACTGCTCCTGAAAGTGCCAAAAGCTGTTAAGTGTCAATTCATTTTGGGTTACGTGTCGTAAAGATTTTAATTATTTTCCTGAAATAATAAATATTCTAGTAATCTTTTCTAACCTTTCTTTCGTTATGAACCTTCTCCAGACTTAAATGGATATTATAAATAAAGAAGTAGCCGAATTAGACCAGCCATTTTCGATATTAGCGCATAGAAACTCATTTAGCAATTCATTTTTGTATAGTATATAAGATAGAGTTTTGAATGATTTTATTACTGTAGGATTTGTTGTATTTTTTTGTTATTTATAAAATAAATTTATCATTATTATTATGTTAATAATATATTTAAAACTGGTTTATCCTGCCCAATATATTGTGTCACTGTTGGAAATACATATCTTTTTCCCCTTTATGAAAGCAGTATCATAAAGAATTCGAGTAACGAGTTTATATCGTGTATTAAAATTCACGTTGCAAACTTCCCTTTTCATACAAACCTATACGAAGTAATACAGAGAAGTAAGTTCATGGTGGCCAGTTAATAAATACTCCAGCACCAATCATTTTGCATGCAAAGTATTGATTTAAAACTTCTGTAAGTCGATGAGCAGTATGTCGAGGAGCACCATCATGCTGAAAATACATATTAATCGTGTAAAAAGTGCTGCATTCATAGAAGTAAACATTTGTTTACCTGAAAATTCCATGTATGTTTCTGCTACAAGTCGGTTCTCAAAATGTGAATGGGCCAGATAATTCATTATTTTCAAATACACATAACATAATGACTGAAAATCTATGCTAAAACTTACTGACCGTCCTAACATGATGGGAATCCCAGGTTTTGTTAACACCAACACGAGTGAGTGTAGTCAATACAAAGATACGTTTTAATTCGCAGAATTGCAGACGCGCAGCATTAGCTCCTGGATGAAGACGTTTCCAATTGTTTTATTTGAAATGGATACAACTCGTGTAAGTGTACATTTTCAAGCAAATGAGTTTTTGGGATTATAAGTTGCATAGATATTCTCCGAGATCTTTTAGAGGGACTACGTTAACTTGCTTGAAGAATACTTTCAGCATCATCTTGATCTTGAAGTTATCCATCACATGAAATATTCGTGCTAGTAAAACAACCGGTCTTACAAAGATTAGTAAATTTCCTGGTAAACTATGATTTAGCACTCTAAGTTGAAGAAACCTACGTTGTTATTCTGCGATTAATCAAATTTTGGTACTCATCAGTAGGTAATAAAGTAAGGCATTCAAATATATGTGAAACTAAACTAACACATTTCTAATTAGGAATTGAATTTTAATTTAATTTAATTTATTTTTAGACACAGTAAATGATAAATGGAGATTTAAACGAATGTTCGTAACAGATACAAATGCAACTACACACACACACAACCACACACACACTAATTACAACTGATGAAACCAATCACCTAAGAATAAGTCATAACGTGTTTAAACAGCCAAGAATAGTAACAATGATCAGTGCTACCAATTTAATAATGTAATAAGTTAATAAATAATAACATTTATTTGAACCTAATCAGCTGACATGCTACAGTAACAGCTGTTTTTATTGCATTCACACTGTTCAAAGCGCATTTGCTTTAATATTCTTTTTATTTTAATAAAATTTTAATTTATTACTTTTAAATTTGTTTTCTATTGACTGTATTTACATCAATTTTCTCAGAACTAGATTAGTTTTACTTCTAGAACTAGAAGTACTAGTTTTTTTAGTTTTTTTTTTGCATTTGTTATCTACTTATCGAATATATAGCACCGCAAACGTAAAAATCGTGTTTTTGAGAGTGTACATTGTTGATTTTTAACCAAGGTAATTTACAAAATTAAGCACTTAGGTGTTTTGGGATCTATTTTATTTAGTTTTCAGGTCAAAAGTCGTATAAAAGGTATTGGTATGAAAAATTGGATATTTTTGCCTTAACTACCGTTCTAATGGTTTCAGTCCGGGTTCTTATAATCCTTGGTGTGGGAATCTGGGCTAAATATTTTGCTAGTCTTATCTCACTAACAAAGCATTTCCAGACATATGTTTATATGAACTTTTGTAATGTTTTACATCTACAATCACCTGTTTAAACGTTTTTTTTCCTCTCGTATTACCCTATATGTCATGTGCAGACGATACATATCTCGTCTGCTTTTATGTTAGGGAAGAAAGTAAATAGACGTGGTAGACGTAATGCATTTTCAGAGAAAATACCAAATTTAGCGTTATATCATGATATAAGAAGTTATAACAAAGTAATTTAATTTTCGTCATCACTTTCCAAATTCCTCGTACACCATTCAATTTTTAAAGGATATCAATGCAATTAAAGTTGCAGTATAGTTACTAAATTGAACAATACATCTTTCAGTGGTTTTGTATTAAAACCTTTTCATCAAGACCTGATCAAAGTACTAACTTATCCATTGAATCTATGGATCTGCAACCTGCCATGACATGATCTATTATAAGCATGAAACATGGCTTTTATCGTGGTCAATGTAGTAAATATGCAATACCATGGTCAAGCAATCGCTTGGTTGTGTTGGTTTTCAAGCAAATATATAACTGATACAAAGTAAGGTAGACCACCAGTGTGGTATGTGTAATATTCATACAAGGGAGCTTTGACACTTGTTTCTCTCTACCGCTGATTTGATCCCGCAATACTGAATAAATATTTAAATTAAAAATAATAAATTAATTTTTTAAACATGCTCAAGATAAGTTAAATTTTGTTAGTTGATATTTGTTACAAAATGTTTTTAATGTTAACGTACATTGTGAGATGCAATATTTTACTGATTTTATTAATATATATTTTACTACACATTCTATTGACGTTGATAGGCTGTGGTAGTTATATATATGTTTAGTTATGTTTTTTTTTATAAAAAACTATTCTGAGTCCTTGAATTCAATACCATATATAATTAGGTAATTATATTTTCTGAGGCAAAATAAAATTGTCAATAATACAAAACTATATTTTCTCTAATAATTGTTCCAACAATTTCTATGCGGAAAGAAAGTATCTGAATATAAAGCTGCTTACTGGGTTACTGCTATTGGCAAACGGCTTATTGGGTATTGGCAAAGTTTTTAATGAGCACTAAATGTCAAGTATATATTATCCTAATAAATGTGGGAATAACTATAACAAAACAAAGCTAAAAAAATTAAGGAGCAAAATATCTACAACGAGTTAAGTACAATCATAGAACCATGTAACGAGCCCATCAGCTCGTCACTAAATCAAAATGTCCAAATGGATTAAATTTAAGGTGACTAAGTCAATAAAGTTAATTTATAAACACAAATCACATGTTTACCATTCTACATAATTCATACTTAATTTACATTTTCTGTGTTGATGTTTTATATTTATTGTATTCTTATAGCAATATTTATCTTGTGTAACTTCCTGCTTTCGTTTTTTTACTATAGCTCGCTTTCGTGAAGCAATAAATTTACTCATTTTAGTTCTAGTAGATAACACACCAAATAATATTCCTGCATTGTTAATTAAGAGGTTAGGCGGCAATTTTATCCTTTACTTAAGCTCTTGTTGAAACATGCATAATACTCTTGATCATAATATGTCCAACAGAGGGGTATATAACAAAAAAGGATACTATCGTTTTAATTATACTTTTAACCTTGTGATATTTGCAAAAGGTTACATGTAATTACTTAGAATTACTAGAATATACCTATAACGACTTCGATTGTAGATATTGCTGTTCTAGAATATTCTGAATAAAATTATCAATGAGACATCCAGAAAGATATAATATATTTTTTATTATTAAGCTCCGATTGAATATTCAGTAAAATTTATTACTAAATGTTTATAACTATTAAAAATGATCTGGTTTGTCTTAAATAAAAATCACAGAGATCTAAATAAAAATAACGGATTTATTTTAAACTGGCAAATTAAAAAGTTCAATGATCACCCTATTTTCCACAAAGAATTTGAAAACCCGTTTAGTAATATTAAAAGGTCCTTTGGCAAGAAATATAAATTTCAGTCTAATATCTCAAACTAAAATCAGAGCTCTTTCATGAAATAAAATAATATAGTTTTCAAATAAAAATTAAATACCACTTGGAAAATACTAAAATAAAAATGTTCACTTCTAAGTTCACTCAAAATTCAAAATAAAAAAATCAAAATTCACTTTCTACTAGTTGTACATTAACTTTCAAGTCTTTGCAATTCAGATACAACTCTCTCAAACAATTATTAAATTTCAATTAATTTCCAATTAATAATTCAAAATAAAATAGTTCCAATTAAATATTAATAAATTACTAAATTTCAAAAATTCTATCAAAGTTAAAAACAAAGTTCAATTTTAATTCACATTTCTTGCAAGTTTAAACCAAATGTAACTTGTTTAATTCTATTGTGCTTTATTGGTCATGAAGAATCAGTTATGCAGATTGCTCTGTACTTTCTATAAATTTAATTTTTCCTATAAAAAAGACAACAAAATTAATTTAATATCAAATCTGGAAGACTATTTCAGTATAATATACAATAAATTTGGTGCTTACCTCGAAATCCCTGGCGGAAAAAAATTATAAACACGGCGCACACTGACATCAACTAAATTCACGATAATGACCAAAAGAAGGCCGAAAATTATGAGCTGGCAGTTTTTATAGTTCCCTTTCCACCTCCCCTGTGATTGACATCCGCAATGTTCTCTAATTGGACCAGCCGTATCCAACTCGAGAAACAATAACCCTCTCAGATCTAAAGTAACTGCAGTACACAAGACAAGTTCTGATCAATTCAAGGCAGTGAACCGCCTTTCTAATAACTTAAAGTTACCAGCAGTATTTTCCCAAAGGATTACATATTCTTTTTTCCCTAGCTTTTCACAATCTAATTAAAATTAAATCCCAATATTTCTATCCCAAAAATTTAATTTAATTTAAGTTTTATTTAAAAAAAAAAAATAAACCAATCTAGCTTTCAAAACGCTGCAATACCTTATTAAGAAGACGAACTATTATATTTAAATCCTCGTACGGATTTCCAATAAAAGTCTCATTATATGTTGTATATGTGTTTTCTAGATAAATAAAAACAAAATTGAACTTTTAGTATTACCTTATAAAAATCAATATTTTTGTTTAAGGTTGATACCGTAGTTTGACTCCACGTGGAAAATATGTTCTACAACTTGAAGATAGGACATGGTTCAGAAACTGGAATCTTGTCCAATGACAGTTACTTACCTCAGAGACCTGAAAATAAATTGTGTTCTTTATGTACTAGTGCCACCCTCTTACAGTCCTCTAAGAAACCTTCAGAGCTTGGCATGAAGTGGTACATAATGGTACGGAATATATTGAATTTATGGATATTCTTCACAATTTCCCAAATTTACCACGGATATGCTAGATAAAATACAATGTTCAT
The DNA here is from genome assembly GCF_021130785.1 of Homalodisca vitripennis. Classification (NCBI taxonomy): domain Eukaryota; kingdom Metazoa; phylum Arthropoda; class Insecta; order Hemiptera; family Cicadellidae; genus Homalodisca; species Homalodisca vitripennis. The sequence goes on from NW_025780840.1 coordinate 37,077, forward strand.
TTGTTATCATTCCTTGTCACACTTTCTTTGGCTCTTCGTTTGATTTTTATTGATAATATAAAGGTTCAAACGTTTAAAATTTCTAACTTTGAGTACACTGATAATTCACTTCTTACTATACATACGGAGCTAATTACTCATTATATAATAAATTGTTTAATCATTTAAAATTCATTCAAAATATTTTTATAGCCACATCGCATGTTTTTCCCACATCACATATTTGTAAATTAAAATAAATTAAATCAATAGAATGATGCAGCGGTTTGTTTTTCCCTCTATATCAATCATCTATCGGAACATTTATTTTGAACGATGTAAAATATCAATGTTATTGAAGTAAAATAAGATAATTAATTAGTGTTACTGCTGCTAGATTCATATATAAATTTTTTAGTAAAAACTTATCATATTTGTAAATATCTTCCTTTAAAATAAATATACTAAAATACATAATATTTAGTAAAGTTATTAAAGTTATCTGAAAAAAAGTCTAAATGATTTAAGAGTGATCTATATATTATTTATTTATTTAAATAGGGCGCAGCGCAAGATAAATATGTTAGATATAAATAATAGTATACGTTTTAGTTCTCATAACTCAAGTTTGGACTGTATTAATAATTTTCAATGTAGTACCTGCAAACCTTTATTTCAAACAGTTGATAACTTTCATAGTTTTGTTATAGTATATTCATATTGCTATCCCGTGTTACTACGGTCACAAAGAAATACCTTAAAGATTAAAAAACAATTTTAATAGCAGCAAATTTTACCTTAATGTTACGTCACACTTACTGTTTGTAATTCCGGTATCGGTGCGGTGTAAATATCAACAATATTAGTATAGTTTTGTTGTTATCTCATTAAACCTTTGATGTAATAAGAACAACTTTGGAATCGAGCCTCATTTTTCGTAGAACATTAAAGTTCTCTTATGGTAGGAAATGCGTTGTAAAAACTTCAGCTGTTTGTCAAACTTAGGGGTTACTGAGATAGTCGTTATAACGACTTAAGATTTAATATAATGCCTTATGAGTGATTTTACTTCTCTTAAGTAACATAACCTTTTAATGAAACATAATATTATATGAATATTTTCATAATAGTTTTCAGAAAACTTTAATAAGCTCATTGTTTAAAGATCCCCTAACATAGTATATACGTTAATTTACTACCATAAATTAAAAATTCATTTCCTTGGTCTTAATTATTAGAGACGGTGAAGTTAGAAGCTTTTCTTTAACATAGAATATTTTTTAGTTATCATCTCATTCATAATATTTATGATGAATCGTGTTTTTCCTGTCGTCAATACATTTGATTCAATTTACAGACATATATTTTAGCCCTTATATTTCTTTATTGTAATAGTTTCCCTTACGTGGTTATTGCTATATACCTAATTATTGTAGAGTTTAATATTACTATTAATCTGGCCATTAATGATCTTGAATGTGTTTTTAGAATTCAAAAATATCATGTGTGAAAAACGTTTTCATCGTGCTGGTTAACTAAAATCCAATATTAAAATTCCTCCTAGTATATTTCTTTTATTACAATGGTTATTAGGTACAAATACACATAAAAACACCTTAACCACATATTATATAAGGATTTTTTATGTCGCAGTTTTACAAACATCTTAGTTATAATTACTTGTTGAGAATAACCCAAAGAGGAATGTGATTTAAATGAACAATTATATTATTATAGTTTTCTATTCGACTATGTAAAACTAGGTACAAAGTTTGTATATGATTAAAATATTTTACAAAATGCTAATATCAAACTATGTTTTTTCTCATTACCCATTTTACAACATCATTAACAAATTTAGAAAATATGGCATCACAAATTAATCCAACCAGCTGTTATGAATATGTTAAAAATATACAATTTAATGACATAAATAAACACGAACAAGAAACTTACATTTGCCACACAACGAGTCATATATAGGGAAAATATTTATTTTTTAATAAATAGTAAGAAATTCAAAAAACATTTAAACATCTATGACTTGTACAAATTTATATAATAAATATGAAAGATACAAAAAATAAAGATGAAAATTTGTACAATAATTTCTATGACGTTATCCAGGTTCAAATGTTTTCATCTTAGAGACTATACAACAAAGTTTAATAGATGTGTGAATTCAATATTGTAGTTGTCATCAGAAACTTTTCCCAGAAAAAAAACACTTTTATACGTCTAGATTTCGTTTTATTTGTCTGCATTTCAATTTGTAAACTAGATTACGTTGGAGTAACGAGGAATGCAAAGTCAAAACTCGTTGAAACTTTTCAAGTCATACTGTCAAATTTGAATGCAATGCATAAAGTTTTCAGTATAGTAGAGTATGAGAGAATTGGTATATCTAGTCAATATATTTTTCTTACGTTTCTATTGCGAGTTGTATGATATGTTTACACTGTTAGGAGAACGCACATAGAAAGCTTTCTATTAAAATTTCCAAGTATTCAGTTTGATATTCTTTAACATGCTTGAGCAAACATTTTCCAGTTGTATTAAAATGGATTTAAATGTATAAGTTATCCGTCTTTTAATACATTTTGTAAAGGGAAAAAAAAAAACATTTTAGCACACAATTAACTACGGGAATATATATGGTGACCCTTTTGTATGTTTATCCTAAAGTTATCATTAAATATCTAATACATTATGATTTGAAATAAAATTTAGAAATATGTGAGTTTATGAGGTGAACTGAAATAAACCAAATTCATATAAAAGATTTATATCGAAACAATGACGATTGTCAGAAAACCACTCGAAACATATGGTAAGAACCTTATAGGCCATATATGCAATTCTGTATATTTATTTTAAATTTAGTTTCTTAATGTCTGTTTGACATTCCTTATGCTTTTTATGTTATAACAAGTATATATATATATATATATATATATATATATATATATATATATAATGTATTTACAAATGCATGCTTATTGAAGTTAAGGCAATATATACCCAGGAATTTGATCTAGATATATTTATTTGTTATATTTCTGAAAATATTTTAGGACGCAAATTGCATTATGTAATTTACAAGTTAAAAGCATAGCTGTTCAGATTAAATAGGCGTCTGGATCTCATTATTACTGCCGGGTCTTGTTTTTTATGAGGAGCATTCTATGAACTGAATAAAATCCATTGGACGTTCCAAGTTACGGTATGGTCACACATAGCTCATTAAAAGTTGTCTAAAGTATATAATAAGCTTACGGTATCTGTGTCTAACAGACCCAAAACAAAAAGAAATTGTACGTAGGGTTTATTTTTCCATTTTATAGAACCGTAACAAAATCTTCATTAGTAAGTGATGTAAAACACAACGTAAATTTCAATACACAACAGTTTACCTAAAAAGTTTTTTAAACATTAACATAGCTTTAGCGAAGCCGATCACTAGTGAGGCTGTAAATGTCATTTCTGTCAGTCTGAATGTCTATCTATCTGTCTATCTGTATGGCTATCCCACAGCCAAGATGGGGTTGAAAACTTTGCAACGAGAAAAATAAGAACAAAACAAATAAATCTGTAAACAAACTGCATCCATCCATTTGTTATTTCAGCATAGTTTAGTTCATAGATTAAAAATAAAATAGTGAAAAGTGAACGATGAAATTCTGTTGAAAAGATATATGCGTTCTTTAATTAGCTTGCGGGAAGCCTTATTATTATCACACCGGTATGAATTATTATTCAATACATTAAAAAGGGATGAATTATGTGGGAGGATATATCGAGAAAAAATATAATTTTTAAACTTAAAACTGTTCAGGAGACTTCATTTCTACCGACACAAAAATGTTGTTTGTTTTTGTGACTGTACAACCATGGAAGTTAGCTGAGTGTCATTAAAGGCTATGACTCAATATGCTGACACAATTTCTTTTCCTGTGGGGTTGATGTAAAAAAGCTTTTATAATTGAGAGTGAAATCTCGAGAATTAAATGAGCATTGCATGTTTGCATGAAACTTCAGATAAAACTGTTATGGGACTCTGAGTGTGGCTTACTCAAAGGTTGTTCATGTAGTAGAAGACATGCAACTTTGTATCGCAGAAAGATAACTAAGTGTGAAATTAAATATATGGAACATAATGATTACAATTTTTAATGGGCTTCGTGTTATACACCTGTTAGCTAATATTCAGTCTTTTTTTAATTAGTTTCGGTAGATTGTGTCTTTGTCGTTTGATGGAGATTACCTGACGGCAGTGTACTGTGGGTTGTAATGGCCTGACCTGGCCAATAGTATGCAAATGGACATTACTGAACATCCAGACATCCCCAGTTAATTCGAGTAAACTGCTGCTTTCGTGTTTTCTCACGAGTGAATGTTAGTGTCATTGTGTTTTAAAACTTCTTCTCTTATAATCGGGAGTTGTATGCTGAATTTAATTGAGTTATTAAAAACAAATCAAAAGAAATCCTAAAACTAAACCATTACAATAGCTCTATATTTCAAACAATAATTTCATCATTTGTTTATGTTGTTAAGTATTGTCGTATAAACTACAATTATACTACTAAACTATACTGAGTTTACTAATGCTGGAAATAGACAGGCATTATGTACATAATGTGTTACCATCCCTTATATACATTACATTAACCTTTTTGAGTTCTAAGACTAAATCATACATATATTGTTTAAATTTTATTATTGGCAACGGATGATTTGGAAGGACAAAAGATTCTTTTACTTATTAGTAACATTAAAAATAGCACTTGACTTGCGATTGTGGAACATATATTTCGGCTTAGCAAACAGTTTATATCGTGATGTTTTGGGGTTAAAAGCCTTAAAACGGATTGAAGTACTATATTGTTGTATAGTTAAATGTACATTGGTATGTAACCAAAAGCAATTTTACCATAATGTACAACATTTGCGTACGTCAAAAAAGCTTCATATCTTCTACAAAACTCGATAAAACATTGAACGATATAAAATCAAAGGAATAGTGTATCCCTAGGGTTCCATCGCGGAAGAAATAAAATACTTTCACTCCAGTATGAGGGAAAGTGTGTCCTCTTTAATTTAAATCGTACTTACTAACAATATTTTAATGGTGCTTAGTATAGTATAGATATACCTAATCACTTATCTGTGTAAATATTTGATCCCGTTAATCAAAATTTAATTATAACACAATTATTTATTAATAAATCTCTTTCGCTTTATAATAAACCATTTCAGATTTAAATAAGTGACGAAAAATATTTCTATTGGAACTGAAACCTGGATGGAGGGAAAAATGACGAAGCGCTAAAAGGATTGGAAGCTTAGAAGGAGAAGGCTGCTGATAATTGGTTTTCGTTGTGAGTACGTGGATAGATTTATTGTAATTGAACGTTTTGTCGATGTCGATAAAACTCGATTAGCTTTTATTGTTCGGTGTTGTACTTTTCAAGCCTTTCCTCTTACGAGGTTCCTTTTTCACCAGACTCATGTAGCTCATCAATTAAGTATGGAAAGATAGATGAATCATAATTAATGTTATTTTATATTAATATTATAACATGTTTGGACATTCGATCTTTTACTAAGCACTTGCACTTATATTAAGCACTATTTATTCTTTGTGTCAAATTAAAAATTTTCTATTAGCCGTTTGAATATAAAAGTAGATTCCAAACTTTCATTAGAACTAAACATTCTTTCAAATTGCAATTTTTACACTAATACAACTATTTATCACGACCTGGGCATGGTTCCTGTTTTACTAAATGTATTATCTTTGAAAATAGCATACATTTGGGGGGGAAATTTTATAAGATATGGGATTAAATTATCTACTGTAAATTAAATGTGAAAACCCTATATTAATAAACCGATTTCAAATATGTATTTAAAAAAATCTGAGTTCATTGCATTTAGTAGAACAAATCTAACACTAAACAACTTAATGGCTCCTAATTTTCTTCCTATTTTCCTGTTACCTTCCTGAATGTAACAATACTGAAGCAGTTTTGTTCTTTTCGCTTCATAGCCATAATATCTCCCGACTTTAAATGATACAAAAGACTAATTCTTGCATTTGAAAATACTTGCATTTTTTTAACACATCCTATAAATTTGAAACTGATAATGTTTCAAAATTTATAATACCACCTATTCATTACCTCTTATTACATTGTGAAGATTGGATCATTGTTATTAGTTTTAAAAATAACATGCTTTATCCAAAACGCACGTCATAGATGTCATCTCACACTACGACATGTTTCGTAAACATTTTATTTAATCAATACATTACAAGGGGACTCACGGATAAAATGTTTTAAAATATCTTAAATATTTTGTGACAAACGTTTCATAATATATGAAGCATTTAATGTAGATAATTTAGGAGATTATATACCTTGATCCAAATACATCGTTTGAAAATAAAAATTGTACTCTTTCCAATATGTATATGATTTTATAAACTTTATTTGAAATTATTTACGAGTGTAGGCATATTAAATTTTAAAGTTAATACTAGGATATCCGTTAATTAGTTTAAAAATAAACGTAAAATGCAAACAAGATAAGTAAATTAATTATTTAAAAAAATCAGGCAATGCTATGTTTATTGAGAATAACTGCCTGACATGTGTGTTTTTAATTATCAACTGTTGTAAAATAATTTTTTGCCGTAGATAGTTATATACATTAGTTAAACATTTTCTTTGATATTACGATGTGCATCTACATGTTATGGAAATTTCCACTGGCACAAAAAATATCCGATACGCGTAAAGATTTGAATATGACACAATTTAAAATATGCATATTTTTACACTCATTGTAAATCTACAATGGAAGTTGAATGACCCAAATTCTAAATTTAGATGCTATATTTCCACATGTTTTAGGAAATTAAACATTTTTTTACATATAAAGGGTATAATACATTTCAGGACTAAAGAGACTCGTTAAAATTAAAAAAAATTGACGTTTTCTCAAATAATTAATTATGAGATGTTTAACTATCCTTCTTATTACTTTATTTCGGTAAAGAAAATAATTGAATAATCACGTTACATTACACAATACTTGCTTCTTGACTAGAGATTACTCAGCAACGTACCAGATACAAATAAGTATCAACAAACTGCAAACAAGTGTAAGTTTGTTACATAGAATTAAACAGATACGCGAAGGTAAACATCAGTGATGATGTGATGTTTGTCACAGAGGGGGGATCAGCGACCAATATAAGTGAACCCAAGGGAATCCTCAGCATAAAGGAGCTGAGAGACAGTCAGTCTAAGTGAGGAGACGGATCTCACAGAGCCATGGACGCTGAGGGATAATTACCAATGGAAACAATCTTGCTCTTCTCTCTTCAGTGACACAATTGTGTACCAGCTAATTGAGCAAAGGTTCGAATCATTGTATTGTTTTTTACTTAAATTATTTATTGTACACGCATATGCATTGTGTCTCTTAACTATCTAATAATTTTCTTAACATCGTAAAGCTTTTGTATTTAGTCAGATATTATAATCAAAGTTTCTTTTGTTTCATTGGAATTTGCTTATGTGACCAATGGAATGAATTACTTTATAACTTTAATCCTCTCACACTTCGTAGGTCCTGAAATAAAAGAGTTTTATTTGTACTTTAGTGCAACTGGTTTATGGCTGTGGTAATAAAACATTGTATAAAGAAGTGTATAAAGAGAGTATAAGTAGTATTTGATGATGAAAGTACATGCTACTCTTTTATTCCTAGTAGATCTACACCTATACTAGATCAAAAATTAAATTTAAGTATAGGTTTGGCTATCAATTTACAACAAATCTTTCAAAATTATTTTAGATATAACTGTTTGTTTGATATAATTTATTTTTTTTTAACACTTAGAGGGATAAATTTAATAAGATTACTAAAACATTTTTACGTACCTTTGAATAGCTTAAAATAAAAATTCGAATACGAGTTAATACTATAAAAGCTTTAAAAACTTTTATAAATAAAGTACACTATTCAACAGACAAAGGAATGAGGAGATTTAGTTTTTATGATCATTATTGTTTTGTATCTATGCCACATTTTTCGTTCATGCCATCCTATATAAAATATTCTAAATATAAATATGCATACTAAGCATAAAATTTACATTTATATTTGATTGAAGATATGAAAATGTAGATTGCCTACCAAATTTTCTTATTTGATGCCGGAAAGTAATCAAACCAAAAATGTTTAATGAAGATTTCGGAGTAATCATTATGTGAATTTGTTGCATTGTTGAATTTAAACAAACGGATTATAATATTCTACAGAAACCATTACATGTCTAAGAAGAATGTAAAAAAAAATCCAGCAATCGGTAACCTTTAGACTTTTGTATTGTATTCTATATACCTAAATAAGTTTTTAAAACACAATATAAATAAAGGTTAATATGGTTAAAACGCCAGATATGTTGAAAATATATAAATTTTAACTATTTACTTTTAAAAAAGAAAACAAATAATACGAAAATAAATATATGTGTTTAAAAAGAGTACAGAGAGTTTATTTAATTTTTATAAATATATTATGTTTGAAATATAAAGTTTTAATTTCTGTCAATTTAATTTCAATTGTATTAAATATCCTATTAGCAAACAAATACTTTACTCTGCAAACGTGAGATGACTTTTCTTATAAAAGCCAAACCATGTTTTTCTTGATTTATATATATATATTATATATATATATATAACATATATATATATATATTATATATATATATATATATATGTTATGTGAGTTGTGTGTGGTGTGTGTGTGTGTGTGTGTGTGTGTGTGTGTGTTTATATATGTTTTAACCCTAACTATTTCTCTTAAACTTTCTTCGTATTTTCCTCGTTATTAATACATTATATCCATACCTGACGTAGAGCATAGAATTTATTCCTCGATACTTTTTCTAAACTTTAACAAAAACAAATATCCGTATTCCAATTATACTTTATAACTTTCCATTATCATATTAACAAACTTTAAACGAATTGAAAAAACCGTTTCTGTCCCAGAGGTATATGTTTATTCTACAGTAAGTATAAATATGGTGATATCGATTTCATTACGTGAGACGGAGAGTGATTATACATACATCCATGTGTATTTTATATTATGTTTTATGTGATACATCGGAAATCATGGAGGCGTACTCTATTAAATACTTATTAGGAACTTTTAAACTTTTCTGAAAAAGAAAAATAGTTTTGAGGCAAAATGTACTATGCTTGAAAATTTGTTTATACGAGCAATGTGTTAAATTGATTGCTCCCGTGTTATAACTTATATTAACAACTATAAAATTCGTACTTTATTAATTTTTGTAATATTTCAGAAAATGCCCGGCAGTAATTATTACTAGTGTAATAGTCTTATTCGAAAAGTATAAGATTAATTAGTAGTTTAACCTTACTGCTTGATTTGTAGACAACTGTAAAACATACAATAGCTAGCAACGTTTGTTCTCCGAAACCAATACTGGTAAAACGAACATTGGCTTTTACACGGGCATCAAACTGTAATTGTTCCTTCCCAGTTCCATTTCGCGTTCTATAAACAAAACAGTGAAATGTAATAGCCATTACAAGTAGAACTTTAACAAAATATAGGTCACCAAATATATAACTAGTATATAAACTTTACTGTCGCTAAGTAAATGCTAACCTTCCTCCTCATATTTTTTAAATTTACTTTAGAAACATTAATTCTGCAACTTTTTAGAAAAATATTAATACTGTAATAGAAATGTTCATTATGTTACAATATGAAATTTATGGAATAATAAGGTATTGTTAAATCCGTAAGTAAAGTAATATAATAATAGAAATATAAAATGGTTTACAGAAATTTAGCCTGGAACTATAAAATACTACCGTATTTAACTTCTGTTCAAACAATTTTCCTAGCCCCGTCTGAGGGAGAAAGGTAGGAAAGGAGATAGAAAAAGAAATAGAGATGAAATAGATAGGGAAGAGAGTTAATGAGGGCAAGATATAAAAAAGGGCCAGTGGAAATTTTGTTTTTTTATAAAGTAACCTATTTTTCAGTACAGGGTTTTAAAAATCAAGGTTACGTTTATTATTAGCGAAAAGTATTTATGTACTGTCAAAGTGATAACTAAGGCTTTAAGATCTTCCGTATGTATTTTAAGTAGAATAATTAGTGAAAATTCTTTACCTCCTTGACAAAAAGCCCCTGATAGGTGTTTTAATAACTATTAGTTTACAGCTACTTTTAACTAATCCTAATAATATTAATAATACGAAAGTGACTTTGTTTCTCTGTTTAGATTTCAAGCGTAGTCGAACGTTTCTTCATTTTAAATTGCCTTCTTTCGCCATATT